>NC_084997.1:29952283-29979783 GCF_963854185.1 Sardina pilchardus | reverse complement strand
CTAGTCAGAGATGGATGAGTGAGTAAGTGTGTGTGTGTGTGTGTGTGTGTGTGCTTCTTAATTGACATTGTGAAGACCTGGTGCATGCCACTGGTCCATGAGTTTGCGTATGTATTGTACTGTATCCTTAATATTTTGTGTGTGTGTGTGTGTATGTGTGTGTATATGTGTGTGTGTGTGTGTGTGTGTGTGTGTGTGTGTGTGTGTGTGTGTGTGTGTGTGTGTGTGTGTGTGTGTGTGTGTGTGTGTGTGCTTCTCTCACCTCCTTGTGGGAGTCTTTGTGGGCCTCGAGGGTCTTCATGATGGTGAGTTCTGCATAGTTCTTGAAGCGAGCCGGCTGGTTCCTCAGGATCTCCTTGAGGACCCGCAGAGCCAGAGCCCTGATCGTGTGCTGTGTGGGGGAGAAGGGTTGAGAACCTATCAGTGTTCTGTGTGGGGGAGAGGGGTTGAGAACCTATCAGTGTTCTGTGTGGGGGGAGAGGGGTTGAGAACCTATCAGTGTTCTGTGTGGGGGAGAGGGGTTGAGAACCTATCAGTGTTCTGTGTGGGGGAGAGGGGTTGAGAACCTATCAGTGTTCTGTGTGGGGGAGAGGGGTTGAGAACCTATCAGTGTTCTGTGTGGGGGAGAGGGGTTGAGAACCTATCAGTGTTCTGTGTGGGGGGAGAGGGGTTGAGAACCTATCAGTGTGCTGTGTGGGGGAGAGGGGTTGAGAACCTATCAGTGTTCTGTGTGGGGGAGAGGGGTTGAGAACCTATCAGTGTTCTGTGTGGGGGAGAGGGGTTGAGAACCTATCAGTGTTCTGTGTGGGGGGAGAGTGGTTGAGAACCTATCAGCCTGCTGCTACACACACCATCAACCGCCAGCTGCTCAAAGCCAATACAATATTTACAGTGTGTGTGTGTGTGTGTGTGTGTGTGTGTGTGTGTGTGTGTGTGTGTGAGAGAGATTCCGAGAATCCTATCTCCTGTAGGATTGATACGTCTGGACATGTGTGTGTGTGTGTGTGTGTGTGTGTGTGTGTGTGTGTGTGTGTGTGTGTGTATGTGACATGGTTGGTTGTATGTGAAGCTGTGTGTGCTTGCTTATATGTGTGTGTGTGTGTGTGTGTACACTGCAAATTATTTGAACTTATCAAGATAAAAAAAAATAATCTTGTTTTAAGAGTGAATGTCTTATTTTAAGTGTTCAACTTTACACTAGAATCTTATTTCTAGATATAATTATTTTATTTCAAGAAATATTGTTATCTTGCTGCATGGACAGATACTGTATGTCTTGTTTTGAGTACCTTTTACTTCAGATCTAGTGTTTTTAATCTGGTTTCTTTTTTGCAGTGTGTGTGTGTGTGTGTGTGGGGGGGGGGGGGTGTACTGTGTGTGTGTATGTGTGTGGTGTGGTGTGTGTTGCTCACATCCTGGTCCCCCAGTGTCTCCAGCAGCAGCAGCAGGATGGTCTTGAAGTGCTCGTCCCAGACGGCCACGCTGTCCTCCCGCGTCATCTTCAGCAGCTCCACCAATGCCCCGCGGCGCTCGTCCACACGCTCGTTGTGATTGGACAGCTCCTTCAGAAGCTCCGCAACCAACTCCGAGTGGTCCACTGAGAGACACAGAGAGAGAGTGGGCAAGAGAGAGAGAGAATGTGTGTGTGTGATGTGAGAGAGAGAGAGAGAAAGAAAAGAAAGAACAGGAAAAAGAACAAGTGAAAGGAGAAAGAGAAGGAGGCAGATTAGAGACAGTGAAAAAGGGAAAGGTAGATGAGAGAAAGAGAAAAAGGGAGGGATGAAACAAAGAAAGAGACAATCAACTGCAGGCCAAACACCTTCATATGAATATATTTGTAATGTAATGTACGTCGACATTAAGATGTATTCTTCAAAAGGCCCTTTAAAGCCTTGAATGCACTTGAAGTGTAGAATGTTAAGTTCCCATTCTACTATGTTTTAGTAAGATCGTAAATGTTTATTAGTTATTGTAAGATCGTCTTCACATGCAACAATCAAAATGTGTTTAGAGTTGTACTGTTTACCGCTGCCCAGACCATGCAGTGTATTCGTGCAGAAAGGAAACTTGGTTAAATAATACCGCAACTGTACATAATCATAATCACAACACACACACACACAAAAAGAGTTAGCCCACAAAAATGGAAAACATAAGGAAAGCGACCCCGTCAGTAACCTCTTGTCATGTCAAACTCCAGCCAAAAAGCATCAGAATCAGTTGAATCGTTATCAACGACAATTAAATTAAATGTTATCGATGACAATGAAATCGTTATCGATGACCGTTTGAGACGGCGTTGAAGGCGAGAGACGTTTAGATGAGGGTGGAATGCTGTGTGGGGTTTGGAGACACACGAGGGAAAGCAGGCAGCTCGTTATCAAAGAGTACATGAGAAGCTTAAGGAAGAAAGAGAGGGAGGAAGGAAGGAATTAGGCTCGTTGGACGCCGTGTTTACCAGGAGCTAAGCCCTTGGCCAGCACCATCTTGTTCTCTCCGCAGTCTTGACGACGGCCTGTGGGGTTGGGGAGTGGGGGAGGGTGGAGGAGGTCACAGGACGTTGGTGTCATGACAACAACACACAAACACACCCTACACTCAGGTCACATTCTTGTCTATCCGCTTTGGTAAGGAATTGTATTTGGTTCCTACATGTACAGTAGCCCCACTTGGAGTTCTTTGAAGAGGTCAACAGAGACGGCTAGCTGATAATTCCTCTTCAATATGCTATGGAACTGGCACAATAGATTAAATAGTTCTAACCAACCACACCCCGGCTGCCCCTACGCTTAGTGAGTGTCTACAGCTTGTCATGCTAAAATTAGATCCCCTATGGACCATGCTGTATTCATGTGTGAGTTTACTAACAAACAAGTAACACAAAGAGCTGGTCACAATAAACAACAAAAAATGTGACCTCCCCAATCAGTGCTTCCCAATGTTTATTGACTTATCAATAAAGATCAGCTGAGGTAGTGTTTTGGGTTTGACCAATCAACGCTGGCGTGGCCATGTTGTTTGGTCAGTGTGATTAACTCACTGGCTAAGATGAGGTTGGGAATGGTAGAGAGACCCACCCAAAAGTTTCAAGTAGAAACAGCCCTTAAGCAGCTAATCTGCACCAACTGGACAACCACAGGCTCCTGATCTCTAGGACTAAAACAGCAGATCATTCAGACATTCCCTTTAGTATCTGCCAGCTTGCCGAGAATCATTCCACCAGGACAATGACATCACAGTGGAACAGACTCACTTTATGACATAACAATGGAACAGTCATAGAGGGAGAGGACTGGAGGAGGTCATGTGACACATAGAAGGTGGGGGTCAGTGTGGCCCCGGGACACTCACTGTCTCGGAACTGCTCCACGTCGTCGTCGAACACGGCCTCCTTGAGCGCGCTCTTGTCGTAGGCGCTGATGGTGTCGGCGTAGCCGTACGGGCCGTGTTCGCGCGCGCGGGGGACGCCGAAGGAGCGCGGCGAGGGCGTGTTCAGGAGGGACGTCTTGTTGTCCAGCGCCGTGCGGCCGCCGCCCCCGTCGACCATGTCCAGGCCCAGGCGCGCATCACTTCCTGGAGACGCACCCTCACGACCCACCTGAGAGGGGTCAAGGAGACGAAGAAGGAACGAAACGACAGGAAAGTGACACAGATAGGGAGGAATCAGACAGAAGGACAGAAACAGAGAATAAATACAGGGAAGCATTTATCATATAACAGCTGTTGGTAACCACTCAAGCAAATCAGACCATTCTATCCACGATATTCCGCAGCCAACAATGGGGGTCGCCATGACACCGAAACGGTTTTCTATTTCCGGCGAAGCTGCATTGTATCTGTTTTAACGTGACGGTTTACGGTGCTTAACATATCATAACGCATATAAAAGTAAACGTTTCTACTTTATATCGGTTATATATGATGTAGTATATACATGCCGAGGGCAGAATTGTCAACATTTCGAAAGAAATCTAAGTTGAGGCATAATCTAGTTCGCTACGGAGAACGCACATGTTAACAGAATGAACAGAAGTTGAAAACAGTATCGTAACCATCGCAACGATACATATTTCCGGGTTAAGGAATAAGGTGGATAGAGAAAGATTTTCTAAAAAAACATATTATTTAGAATAGAATAGAAATGCTCAGTGTCTTTCACATTGATATCAGTAGGAGAGGGCACGAGAGGGAACGGTGATGGAGGGGAAAATTCCTCTCATGTCCCCAGAGAGGGAGCTTATTGAGCGGAGGGAGCGGAGGACGTCAAACACTGGGGCGCAGAGTTCCAGGTACTTTTCCAGTTAAGAGTCCGGACTCGAGAACACCTCATATGGGCACTAGACATCCTTTCACTCATACTCATTTGAAAGATGGGCAAAGTCTATATTTGAATATTTTTCTTTTCACACACCCACCCACACACACACACACACACACACACACACACACACACACACACACACTAGCATGACTCTTGGGACTTTGGGAGGGAGGTTTACACAATATACATAACTGTACAACTACAGACAGATGGCTACCGTTACACCAGCAATGAGAATAACGTTTGACCCTTAAGACTCCAACGTGCGGCCGTTAAGGCTCTCGGGGCAGGGCGGACACCGGACTCACCGCCTCGTCTTTCTTGCCGTCGCGGCGCGCGGGCTCGTTGAGGTCCTCCTGGCTGCGGTAGCTGAAGCTCTGGATGGCCTCGGTGACGCCGCGCAGCGAGCTGTAGATCTCCTCCGAGTTCATGTTCTCCGTGTCGTACTCCAGCAGGCTGCCAATCACAGCACACGGCACAGAGGGGTGCAAGAGGGGTGGGGGGGTCGCAAGGGGAACCAAGAACACAAAGACAGTCAGAGGCTGATGTGTCAAAATAAAAGCTCTTGTGTGGCTACAACAACACCTGTGCTACTTCAACCAAAATGTTCAACCAACTTCATGTTAAAACATATCAGATATATCATAAATACTTCTTGTTTTACTTTGCTCTAATGTAGCGGTCTAATAGCCAAGCAGTGCAGCACAGTGAACACAGCACAAGTTTCAAATTCAATAGCAACAATTTGTTCGTTGAGACAAGATGAAAAGTCAAAAAGGTCAAAAGGTCAAATCCCATATTACGTAATCTGTGGAGTCGGCGCTTTTACACGTGAACACCCAAATTCAATCCCGAACCGAACAGAGGGTCACAACAACGACAATAATCCCAACAGGCAATCACGGCCCACATGAATTCATTCAGCATGGAAAGCATTGCTGATGCTTATGCAACAGGCACTGGATGGAGTCTGTTGGAAATGGGTGACCATGCGATGGCTTCTGAAAAGGAGTCAGAAGAGACGGGGGGAGACAGCGCAGTCCAAACAATAAAAGCGGCATTCTCCGAACTTTTTTCACAACAAAAACGCCCCCCAAATCAGATATTTTGATTTTGTGTCCAGTAGCAGAAAGTCATGGAGCCCATGGCATGGGACACACAGCTTTCTCAAGTTGGAGAGGCAAACGATACAGGGAACATTTAGCCGACCAAGAGGTTAAAAATCAACCATGCAGGATATCAGAGTAGTATCCTGGAATTTGTCCCTCTGTCAGGGTGAGAGCCGCAAAAGAGTGAATCACTCTTATCTTGGAATCACTCCTGAAGCCCAATAAGCAACGCTATTACTATTAGCTGTTTACACTGTGGCAGGCTATATGACCTGGTCATATAAGCTACATGAGATGGAGGCTAAGCGGCTAGCTGCCTTTCATTTTCAATCAGAGTTGGATTTTTACAGTGACGGGAGACCTGCTAGGGCAGAGCCAACATAGACGAAAAGTGTATTTTTTATCCAAATACTAAGTGATGCAAAATGGCTACTGCCAATCCAAGTGAAGGCAGCGGGATGTACAGTACGTTGTTTGAAACTTGACGTGAAAAAGATGGCGAAGCTAACTCGCAGATGGCAGTATTTCTTTATAAAAACAAATAATTTCAAGGATTACTGCCCTAATCTTGCATAAAAGTTTCAGAGAAATAAGCACTGTCAAGTCGTTTTGTTTGGTTTTTTTTAACAACAACAACAAAAAAATTTCCTCCAGCCACTTATAGTTGTTACTTAGAGTTAGCATGCTAGCAAGCAACTAGCTGTGAAACACAGCCTTGTTTACGAGCCAGTAACGCCCACTCAGCAGCAAGTTGCTAGAGTTGCCTCTGTCTCGTGTAGCTAATGTAACCAATAGGAGAGGGCTCTCTGCCCAGGCCCGCCCCCTGTGCCCTTTAACCCCTGCGGTGACCTTTAACCCCCATACCCTTGGTCCCCGACCCTGGCAGGGCGAGTGGGCGGCGGGTAGCGGGTATCGGGTGCGTTCGTTACCTGGGAGAGTACGCGCAGCGCAGGGCCCTGAGGGAGGAGGGGTTGGTGGGGAGGGAGTGAGGAGGAGGAGGATGGGGAGGGGAGGGGTGCTTAGAGAGCCCGTCCACACCCCAGCCCCAAAGACGACTGACCACACCCGGAGCAAGAGCGAGGGGGGGGGCCAACAACGTGCGGCAGGAGAGAACGGGGAAGAAAGGAAGGAGGGAGGGAGGGAGGGAGGGAGGGAGAGATGAGAAGAGAAAGGTTGGGGGGGGGGGGGGTTACAAAAGATGGGAGAGGGGAAGAGAGGAGGAGAAAAGAGACTACAGTGTGAGTGTTGGAGGTTAGCAGTATGAGTCATTAAGAGAAGACTGGACCGGAAACCCACGCAAACATCGCCCACGGAGATGATTGTCCCAGCATTCCAATTCTGTTTCTGGGGCAACTAACCCAGGTGTTTGGGAATCGTCAAACCAGTCATTTGTTTTTCCTTGCTGGAAGCAGACTTCCCGATATTGAAGCCCAATTTTGAAAGGATGAAACGTCCGTGACAATCATAGGAAGCCTGAGGGAGTCAACGGTAGTCTTTGCGTTCAGCTGGGGCTGGAATCGTTATGTAATCAACAGCTCAATCGTTACAAACGCCAAATCGTCATAACTAACTCCAAATACAGACTCTGTCTGTAGGTTTGGTCTGGTCAATGAATTGCGTTCTTATCGGCTGAGGCTGAAAGAATCGTGAGGTTTGTTCCCAGCTTTAGGGAGCATTTCCTTTGGGTTTCAGGTGGGAGTCTCAAAAGGATTACAAGACATTATTTCATTAGTGAGCCAAGAGTTAGAATGAGAACGGAGGACAGAGAAAAAGAGATAGATAGATAGATAGATAGATAGATAGATAGAGAGAGCAATAGAGAGGAGAAAGAGAAAGAAAAGAAAAGAAAAGGTTAAAAGCATTTGGGAAGCCACTCAAGCCACTGTGCTGGATCAGGTGGTGGGGGATGAGTGAGGCTGTGTAGAGTGGGGGTGTCAGGGGTCAAGGGTCAGGGGTCAGGGAGGGGTCACTCACCTGGGTGAAAGGCCGCCATGGGAGCAGTTCGTGGGTGATGTGAGCGGACTCGTCCGGCTGGACGGAAGCCTGGGAGGAGTGCGTCCAATGGTGTTACTGGGAGAACTCTGTGGGAGACCAGGAGAGGGACAGCGGTCAATGGTGTGGAGTGACAAGACTATCTGATAACTAACGGTCTGGTAACAGACACCTTGGGCGGTGAGATCCAGCAAATAAAACATTATCCGTAAGGCCTTGTTGTCCTAAACACTACCCAACAAATTTCGCCTCTCTACATCACAGTGGCAGATTGAAATCTGATTAGTACAGTTGACAGATTAAAACAAATTCTAATTTAATTATGGAGGTGCAACCAGAGAGTAGTGTGCAGAGGAGGCCTAATAATCAAGACGCTCAAACAAATGCAACCAGAGAGTAGTGTGCAGAAGAGGCCTAATTCGGTTTTTAAGTGATGATGTAATAATGGGATAATAAATAGTTTTCCGGGTCCAACGGCTTTCAAACTCACATGTTATTCTCCATAGACAGTAAAATAAACTATTATTTTCCGCTATTCTGATTAGCCTTTAAGAATATTGTCATCTTATACAGACTTGTTGCCTCAACCTAATCAAATCTATATTTTTCGCGGAAGCCTGGACGTTACCCATTCATATATCATCTGGCTGCATAGCCACAGTGATTACTTTGTTAAAGTTTAGTGATTTTGTTTTAAAACCGCTAAAACGAAGGTGGTGATGACAAAGTTTACAAGTAACAAAACCCGTCTGGCTGCGCTAATAAACGTCTTTTCACAAAATAGCTGTTGGGTCCGTGACGTCGGACTTAACAACCGAATAATCAAGACGCTCAAACAAGTGCAACCAGAGAGTAGTGTGCAGAAGAGGCCTAATAATCAAGACGCTCATACAGGTGCAACCAGAGAGTAGTGTGCAGAAGAGGCCTAATAATCAAGACGCTCAAACAGGTGCAACCAGAGAGTAGTGTGCAGAAGAGGCCTAATAATCAAGACGCTCAAACAGGTGGCAGACGAGCGGCGCTCACCACGCCGGTGTTGCTGGAGTTCTTGAGGTGGTTGTGCAGCAGTTTGGTGGCGCCGTCCTGGAAGGTCTTGGGCAGCGCACCCAGCAGCATGGTGAACTCCGGCGTGTTGAGCTCAAACAGGGCGATCAGCACCACCTGCGCCGCCTACGGAGCGCAGGGAGAGAGAGAGAGAGAGGGAGAGAGAGAGAGAGAGAGAGAGAGAGAGAGGGAGAGAGAGAGGGAGAGAGGGAGAGAGAGAGGGAGAGAGAGAGAGGAGAGCAAGAGAGAGAGAGAGAGAGAGAGAGAGAGGAAAGACAGAGAGAGATACAGAGAGAGAGAGAGAGGAGAGAGAGAGAGAGAGAGAGGAGAGAGAGAGAGACAGAGAGGAGAGAGGAGAGCGAGAGAGAGGAGAGAGAGAGATACAGAGAGGAGAGAGGGAGAGTCAGAGAGGAGAGAGAGAGACAGAGAGGAGAGAGGAGTCAGGAGAGAGAGAGGGAGAGAGGGAGAGTCAGAGAGGAGAGAGGAGAGAGAGAGAGAGAGGGAGAGAGAGAGTGAGGAGAGAGAGAGAGACAGAGAGATAGAGAGGAGTCAGGAGAGAGGAGAGAGGGAGAGAGACAGAGAGGAGAGCAAGAGAAAGAGAGAGAGAGGAGTCAGGAGAGAGATGTTAACACTGAGGGCCAGATGTACTAACACAGCGCTAACAGCGAGTTTTAGTATACGCAGAATGCGACCGCTGTGCTTTGCTATATTGCGTGGAATTTACTAAGCTGTCACTTCATTACGTTAACTGCGGTCATCCCCGCCCGTTCCCGCCCCCTCTTCAACGCTAGTTGCGTGTGCAGAACTCAAAACACAAGCGAAGTTGAATATTGCAATATTAAAAAGAATCAAAGTTTAGCGATCATACATAATACAAAGAGATGTCAATGAGCAGCGACAGACAGAGTAGGCCTAGAAGTTCTACTAATCCACTTAAAAAAAAATACTTGTGAACTATTTACTGCAGATAGACCTACAGTAGCCTAATGCCTGTCTAACAGATTGGGAAGTGTAGGCTACAGTATGTCGTGAAAGAGAAAATACGATTTTAGAGAGGCAAACAAAAGTTAAGGTTGCTTTTGACATAGTATAATGAAGAAAACTGATGCTCTGAATATTGATTCAGCTGACTCTAAACGTTTTTATAATAGACGCATTTAACCGCAATTGGATTACACCTGCTTTCAGAAGGCGGAAGTTTTTCAACGCAAAATAGACGTGCGCTGTTTTCATACATATGGCGGAATACTTAATCAATCGCTATTAGCACCTCTCCTCCCCTGTACTTGCGCGTTACACCCATTTTCAGCTGATCCGCCCAGGAATTAATATGCATGACACGGAAAGGCGCAAATAGCCATTCTAAGCTCCCACGGCAGGCAGTCTGCGCGTTTCCCTCATTGCGGCTTGTTTGTACATATCCTCCCCATGTTTATACACGCACGTTACGCCTGAAATGGGCGCAAAACGTTAGTACATCTGGCCCTGAGAGCATGCAGAGGGGGCTGAGGACTAAATACACGTGTAGAGCGAGACAGAGGGAAGGTCAATAAACACATGCTGTTTTTGTTGGGCAAGTTATTTGTTGTTGTGCTGTTACAAAAGAAAGCGAGTCTCTCAGTCTCTTTTGAGTGGACGATCCAGAGAACACAAACAGTGCAGGTGTCGAGACCGCTGCTGTCTGTGTGACAAATAAAAGCTAGTCAATGTGATCTAATTAAAAAAAATAATAAAAGACTAGCATTTTTCTATATCTTAGGATCACTGGAAACATACAGTGCAGAATGCAGAGCACTGTATTTTGTTCACACAGATCTCAGCTGTCTGTCAGTTGGCTACAGTACTTTAAACAGAAAAGATGAGTTTGCTTTTCACACATCCGCATGCATGCTGTTTGTGTAGCTGTTACCGAAAAACTGTTCAAACATGTTAAGCAGAAAAATGAAAAACACAGCATTCAATGTTTTATCGTCAGTACATAACAACAACGCAGGGAGCCAGTGGCTACGAGAAAAGACAAACTGCACACACACAAAAAGGTGGTACAGGGGAGACAACACTAAAAACAACACACACAAGTGAGACAAGAGAAACATCCCCTCCTTCCCTCCCCGTTCGTTTTTCCAGCTAGCAAACACGTTTTAGATTGAAAATGTTAAAGCTGTTTTTTTGTTGCTGCTTTGCTTTTTTTTGTTTGTTTGTTTGTTTGTTGTTGGTTTGTTTGGCTTGTAGTTGTTTCCGCATCACTGGTTTAGCAAGGCGCAGAGAAGGTTAGAGCGGGGTGAGAGAAGGAGAGAGGGCAACAGAGAGAGAGAGAGAGGCTGGCCACACACTCAAGGAGGAAGAGGAAGAGGAGGAGGAGGAAGAGGAGACACGGTCACACGCTTAAAGGGGGTTTTGGTTGGTTAGGCATTTCTGGAGCGTGCAGAAAATGGTACTGGCTCTGTCGGTCGTCTCAGAGGAGGGGAGAGCGGAGTGGTTGGTTGGTTGGTTGGTTGGGCGGGCGGGCGGGTCGGGGGGGGGTTGATGGGGCACTACCTGCTTGCACCTCTCCTCCATGTTAATCTCCCCCGGCATCAGGGACGAGGTGCTGGGGCGCCCCGAGAGCTCCTCGCCGGCCCAGTTATGGAGAGTCTGGGGGGCGTGGTCATAGTGATGCAGGGTAACAAGGGAGAGTTATGTCACAGAGAAACAAAACAAAAACAAAAACAAAAACAAAAACAAAAACAAAAGAGCGTAGGGGACAACAAAGTGGAGGGTTGGGTTGGAGAACTGCCTGCATCCCTCCAGGAAGTGGGGATTGGGTTTAAAAGCTTTGGGTGACGGCTTTGGCTCCCAGTGAGTCATCTTACAGAACATTCTTGAAAATACTTTGGATTTCATCACAACTCCATCATAGCTTATTTTTATTAAAATAATTCAAATAAACAGTGGCAACAGCATCAACAATGGCAACGGTTCAAAATGGAACATGTGCGCATATGCATGACATACACAAGCACAGCACACACCATGGCCACTATAGCGCGCCCAACATCCTGCTATTTGTTTATGCCCCTGTCTACAGAGTGTTGTTGTTGCTGTGGCAACTCACCTTCCTGACGTCCGAGCTCTTGGGTTCCGTGGTCCAGGTGATGATGCGAGAGACGGCCAGCCTCGTTTCGCTCGAGTTCACAAAGTCTGGGGGGTCCATCTGACGCCCCAGCGCCTCAATGTACTTCAGAATGGCTACTTTGACCTGGAGATCAAAACAAACATTACATTAACATTACATTACATTACATTACATTACATTACGTTATATTACATTTGGCTGACGCTTTTTAGCCAAAGCGACTTACAACATGGTAAACACTTTAAGCTTTTTAAAGCGATTTTCACAACAACTCCAGGAATAATTTAAAACAAAAAAAAGCAGAGTGCAGAGTGCAGTAAGAATTGGTGCATCAATGAGTGCAACACGAAGAGGGTTTCACACTACAGTCACCGAGCTCATCAACAAACGACACAGAGGGAATACAGTATGAGAACGAATGAGCATCAGAGATGAATTCATATGCGTACCTTGAGGTTAGGCGTTTGCGTCTGGTCCACAATGAATCGCATGAGGATGTTGAACTGTTGATCGAATGGAAATGACTCCCTAGAATAAAAGAATCGAAACAATACAGTGCGTCAATAGAGCAGAAACAGTGTGTAAATAGAACGGCAACACTTTACAGACAAGCCCCAAGTCAGAGGACAAAAATAACCCTCCCCTCAACAACTCACTTTACTTTACACATATATAAATGCTGGACAACTATATTATTGATGATGTTGGTAGATAGAAAGCTAAATACTCAAAGCCCAACACAGTGGTTACCTTGTGTGTGGGATTCATTTCTCTATTTCCTTTCACTCACACTGTCCTGGCTACTACAGTAGCTCAAACTCCATCCACACTGCCCTGGCTACTACAGTAGCTCAAACTCCATCCACACTGTCCTGGTGAATGGGCTGACAGCTGAAACTATATCCACACTGCGCTGGTGATGTCAAGAGCCCAGAGGCAGGCCTAGCTTGCAATGACGTCCTTGGCAACATGATTAGCGCAAATGAAAGCTAAATAATATTTCCTTTTTTTTTCGCCAGCGGTCATGCCGCCCCTGTGTGTGTGTGTGTGTGTGTGTATATTATTGTGTGTGTGTGTGGATGCTCTACATTCTACACAGCTCAAATTAAATGTTTCGCCCTTGTGTGTTTGTGTGTGTGTGTGTGTGTGTGTGTGTGTGTGTGCAGACCTGGTGACGTCCAGAGCCTTCTGGACCTTGGCCTGGACGGAGCCCAGCAGGTCGGCGCCCATCTTCTTGAGCAGCTGCGTGAGCAGCACGAAGAGCCAGTCCTGCAGGTCCTCACGGTGCACCATGATGAAGTCCACCAGTGTCTCCAGGAACATGCTGAACACCTGCACACACACACACACACACACACACACACACACACACACACACACACACACACACACACACACACACACGCGCGCACACACACGTTAGGCAGAGGCACAGGCTGAGATGGGGCTCGTTGGGTTCAAAATGACCAGAATGATGCTGCAACTACATCTTGGGGAAGTTTTCTGGACATGGATGGAATTTTTTCATTTTTCTTCAATGAAGTTTTCATTAAAGGAACACAGAGGCACGAACATTGCTTTTGCTATTCCATACACAGTATGTGTTAAAAATAATACGGTTACGGTTAGGGTTATGCTACTTAGCCAAATACTGTACAACTTGCGCTTTTCTTTAGAACACACTCTGTGTCCAGAGAGGGCCAACACATGCGCTCTAAGAGTTCACAGTAGTTCATGTTGCTTATCTGGTCCTCTGATTCATCAAAATCAGTTGTGTGACTTAGCAGATCTCTTAGGGCTTCCAATGAGCCACGTAAATAATAGGTGATCGTCGTAATAGATTATATTGTTGATACATCAGTCAAGATTCACTTACTCGCTGTTGTTAATATCCACACCAAGGCAGGTCATGCAGACAAACAAAAACACAAACACACCTTTAGTTAGCTGACATCAGGGCTCAAAAACAGTTTATATCACAGGCTCTGTTAGTTCTTGTTCCATATGCATTTTTATTTGGCACAGCAAAAATTCTGAATGAAAATAAAAATCTACAAATTTAAATCTGGCCAGAAATAACCTATGGCCAAATACCAAATATAAATATTACAATGACACATGCACATCTCAAAACAAAATCTACTGTTTAGCTAATACTCCTCTAAACAGAGCTAGCACCAGAGACAAAGCGTCCTGTTCAGCCCAAGTTCAACATCTCACATCTGGTCACGGTGGTCACTGGCGCTGTGCAGCTGCAACTGCTTACCTTGCTGTGCGGGTCAGCAAACATTCTGGTGAAGATCTCACACAGTCTCTTCAGCTCAACCCGACTGCAAACACACACACACACACACGAACACAATCAATATCAATATCAATACAAATCAATAGTAATCGTTGTCGCAATTGTTGAGTCACTTGAGCACCCTCTGCCTTGAAAACCAAATGCAGAACCTTGCGAACTAAATCTCAGGACCCTTGGCCAGGTTTGCGCAAACCAAACAAGGAATTTGACTCCGATTAATATTTGCTCTCAAAGCACAACGCTCAACAACAACTATAAAAAGAATTTAAAAAACACAGAACATTCAGAACAGTAAGAAACTCTGAAGAGAATCAGAAGGTTCTGGTGGTCACCTGAGGATGCGCTGGCTCTTGAGGAGGTTCTGCAGGCCCAGGAGGCCCTCCTTCCTCTCGGACCAGTTGGAGCTGGCGCAGTGGTTCAGCACCTCCGCCACGTCCTCCGTCTGACGCAGGTAGTGCGGCAGGCCGCCGTTCCGCGACGAGCCGTACGAACGTTCCGAGCAGGCGCTCGACGCGTCGCTGTTGGCGTCGTCGTCCGAGTATATCCCCGGGGACTCGTAGCGTCGCCTCAATGGCTTTCGCTGAGGAAGAGGAGGAGGAGGAGGAGGAGGAGGAGGAGGAGGGTGGCAGAAAAAGAAGAGGACGAAGGTGAGAGGATAAGAAACGGGAGGAATTTAGTTGAAGAACCGGCAGTGAGTGAGGAGGTGGGATGAGGACGTCATGTCAAGTTGACCAAGTTAAATTTGCCTCAAGAAAGCCATGCATTTTGCGTCTTAGTTTTGATGATGAGAATACACATATAGGCTGTGTGTGTGTGTGTGTGTGTGTGTGTGTGTGTGTGTGTGTGTGTGTGTGTGTGTGTGTCCGTGTCCGTGTCCGTGTCCGCATACGTATACTAAATCATAATGTGGTAAGAGGATGATTTAATACTATGGTGTATCTGTATATTGTATGCATGGAAGGACCCAGAAGATATCACCTGATGCTACTAAGAATATCAAAAATGTATGAAAAACACAGAGGAAGAACTTAAGGGAATTAAGTTTCCAAATGCCTTTCATCAACTAAGCTCAGAAGAACTAATCCAAGGCGGTAATTGTGTCCTCATTTGTCCTCAAACTTCAGAGATGCACTTTACTGCTTCCCTTGATTAAATCATCCTATGCATTGACGGTAGTGTTTGAACAGGAGAAGGACACCAACGACGTGTCCATGTGGAACGGATATGACCTTTCACAACCTTTCTCTTATTCCCGTCTGGCTTCAGCACTGATGCATATGGCGTAGGGATGGGTGGGTGACTGAGCAAGATGGTGGTGAGCGTGTGTGTATATATCTATGAAATTCACGGCACACTTGACGGTTCACGTAAGCAAATGAAGCAGCTCTGAATGGGAGGATGTTCCAAAGGCACAGCGGTAAATAAGGAGGAAGGAAGGCAGCAACTTAACACCAGCAGCCATGACGACAAGACACGATTGACAATGAATTAACACTGAGGGGAGGGGCTATGGAGGCAATTACCAAAGTGGGGGGAGGGGGGGGGGGGGTATTGATGTATTTATTCATTCAGTTATGTATTAAGTGGTGGATTATTGAAGAGTCAACTGTGACTTTGACGTGTGAAACAGGGCATCGTGTGATGGTGGTCGTTGATGTTTTGGGCTGATTAGTACTGTATGTGTGAGGAATGATGGCGGCGCAGAAGGTCACAGTAGGTAAAGGAGATAGCTACCTTATTCCTGGAGTCTCCTAACAGCTGAGGGAAGGGAACAGACGACCAAGAAAGGAAGAGCAAAGACACACACATTTCAAACGGCGGGAATGACGGGGGGGTCACAGAGGGCAGACGTCAACAGATAACAGTTTTCAGCAGGGAGATCAGAGATCAGAAAAGTCACAGCCCCACACTCTTAATTTAATGAAGGAGCTGTTGAGAAACAGGAGCAGGAACCTGCTGGAAACCAGTTGTTAAACTGCGCCAGGGCCATTTAAAATGTAACTTAATGTTACTTTTAAACCCTTTTTCTGTATAATAAACAGAGGTAAAAAACTCCAGCTTCAGAAAGTGAAAGTCCAATCATGTGTTGGTTCTACCTGTGCACTTAACACAGGTGATCTCACCAATTAGCTGCTCTACCTGGCTGAGGAGTTGTGATAATTGGAATCAGCTGGTTTAAGTGAATGGTTGGCACATATATGTGGCAGGACTTTTACTTTCTAAAGCTGGACTTTTCCACCTCTGATAATAAACGAAAAATGAAAATGAAATAAGCTTCTAAATAGGACTGAAATCTGCAGGCCATTTGATATGGTAGACATGGTACGGTACGTATTAAACATAGAGAACCACAGCATATCATTCTTCAACTCTGCCTTAACTAAGTCAATCTGATGAGGATTGCAGAAATTATCCCAAATGATTCCCCCTAGAGACCCATCAACTAATACAACAATAATATTAGAAAGACAGTTCAGCTTCAATCGACCAATCACAACTGAGTTTACAAATCTACAGACCAATCAGGTTCAAGCTTCTTACCAGTGCATCTGCAACGGCTGCCTCCACCTCGGTGCCGGTGTTGAGGACCCTCATGGCGTTGATAGATGCGGACATGCGAGCCTGATGCATCAGACTATAACGATCTAGAGCGGAAACGATAGAGCAGAGGAGGTGAGGAAGAGGGCAAGGGAGGGACAGAGGCATACTTACCTCATGCTCTAAGAAGGGGCTGGTGACCAGTGTAAAGCTAGATCTATTTCGTATGCTTTTCTTTTCTACTGGTATAGTGCATGGTGGGTTTCTTAACAGCGACAGGATGAGCGCGCTGATCTGTTGTCCTTTATTACATGTGATGGACATCAGGGAGATGGGGTGAACTGGAAGTGGGAGACGACTAGAACAACATGATCCGTCTACTAAGAGAGATCTCGTTGAATCTTTCCGCTAGAGAAAAATTGGAAGGAAAAGAATCCAACCCCAAAAGGCAAAAGCCACCACCACCACCAGAGAGGAATCAGAAAGAAATTTTGAACAAATGCATTTTTACTGAAGACAGCAAAGATGTGGGATTCCCCAAAGAGTTCAGAAGTGTAGGCTGGTCAAAGGCAGTTCTAAGACTATATCACTACGGGGACCTGGAATCATCATGAAGCCAAACGATCGGCACAAAGATCACTGAAACACTACACCACTGAAACACTACAGTACAATACTGTACATCACTGTACTACACCACTGACAAGCAAAGTTTGAATGGAAAGCAAGAATATTCATGGAATCAATGCAATGAATGGATGAAATTAGCTAAAATGAACAACAAATAAAATAAATATATCTAGCATTGTTCATATCACAGATAAGCCAACCAATAGAGATGACGGGGATAAAAAAAAAAAAAGAGCGTCAACCAATGAAAATGAGGCTTCTTTGACGAGAGAGAAAACTGTCTGGTATATAGAATAAAATGCGCAACTGAACAACAATAAGCCAAATTAAAAACTTTCTAACAGTAGCTAGAAATGCAAATGACAATGTCAATTTGAGCGATGTGAAACATGGAGAGATGATTTATGGGGGTTAAGCAGGTACACTCCCCACTTTCACTTGTGAGATATGCTTTAAGAGGTGCTAGCCCAACTCCCGTGAGATGTGCTTTAAGAGGTGCTAGCCCAACTCCTGTGAGATGTGCTTTAAGAGGTGCTAGCCCAATTCTAGTGAGATGTGCTTTAAGAGACACTAGCCCAACTCCTGTGAGATGTGCTTTAAGAGGTCCTAGCCCAACTCTAGTGAGATGTGCTTTAAGAGGTGCTAGCCCAACTCTAGTGAGATGTGCTTTAAGAGACACTAGCCCAACTCCTGTGAGATGTGCTTTAAGAGGTGCTAGCTCAACTCCTGTGAGATGTGCTTTAAGAGGTGCTAGCCCAACTCCTGTGAGATGTGCTTTAAGAGGTGCTAGCCCAACTCCCGTGAGATGTGCTTTAAGAGGTGCTAGCCCAACTCCCGTGAGATGTGCTTTAAGAGGTGCTAGCCCAACTCCCGTGAGATGTGCTTTAAGAGGTGCTAGCCCAACTCCCGTGAGATGTGCTTTAAGAGACACTAGCCCAACTCCTGTGAGATGTGCTTTAAGAGGCGATAGCTGATCGCTTCCCTGCGTTCCTAGGTGCAAAACTGTCTTCCCACCCCAATAACCCGTTTACTATACGATCTATTACTCAGTATCTCACAGAGGAAGTGTCAGTGACACCACACCTACTCTATTTTGGGTTAAAACATTAAGGAGTTGAAAATATATTGCACATAGAGCTTTTGGTGGCTTAAATGGTCTGACAGACATACACATTTAACTGTAACCCTTCTGCATTAGCTTGCTAAAGCTGATATGCATTCGTGGCTGATCGCTCATACACCACACTCTTATGTGCTGTGGTGATAAATAAAAGATGGACCCTCTGTGCTACTGGCAGCCATCTTCTAATCAGACAGCTCATTCTTGGGCAAATCTGACAGTGAAAGGTTAAAGGATGGGGTTTAGTGTCCTGCTTCAAGATGACCACACTGCGGTCGCTCAACAGAACGAACCAATCGAGGAGCATGCAAAGGCCAAATATGACATAGCGTGGATGTTTTTTTTAATTTTTTTTGAGGGGTAGGGCGGAGTCATGCAGTTCAAAGGTCAGATATAGTATTGTTGGGGTCCGGGGGTCATGCAGGTCACCTGACTGCCCTACGGGGTCGGTCGTGGACAGAGCGCTGGTGGAGCGAGAGTGACGTCGGGAAGCTGCCGAGGGGGACGAGGGAGAGGGGGGAGGAGGAAGAAGGGTGACACACACACACACACACACACCACATGGGTGGGCGGAGTTAGTGTCACTAGGCAACAGGCACCACGAGTAGCCATCGCTGGCAGTGGCATACATACAAACACAGACAGACAGACAGACAGACAGACAAACAAACAAACTCAGACAACATAAACACAAAAAGACAACACAAGCACTGACATAACGCACACACACACGCTCAACAAACAGACAGACAGACAGATAGACAGACAGACAGACAGACAGACGTTTAGACGAACACACATAGACCTGCCGACACATAAGAATGCTGTCATAGGCAACACAGGTGGAGCAGCTAACAAATAGCAAGGCTATGACACATGCACATCAGGGAAGACTTTCTGCTGCCTTTTTTGAATCTCTTTCAACTATCAACTTTCAACTTGCCATCACTGGCTTTTGTTTTTGTTGCAAATAGCAATCAATGGCATTATTTTTGTACACGTTTCAACAGATGCACAGGAGCCTTCAATATGATTCATCTGGCGAGTCGTACCGTACATCCATTCATTCATTCCAGAGAGAAAGAGGGCGCAGACAGAGCGTTCAAAGAGTCATTCAAAGACTTTATAGATATTAGATCATGCAAAGAGGGCAGGCAGAATAATCCTCATACACCTATGGACCACAGAGTGAGAGAGAGAGAGCGAGACCTCTAGCATTGGAGGGGGTTCGAGGGACAGGTGATTGACTACGGGGGGGGGGGGGGGGGGGAAGGCACAGCTACATTTGGACCTACAATTATGGGAACTGGATGGAAGAAGTGGGTCTACAAGATACTACTTTGTATTGCATTGGACTAACTAGTAATAGCAACTTTTTTTTACAGAAGGGGAGGGGGGGAGTTTGAATACACAAAGAGAGTGCATGAGTGTGTGTATAGGGCTGGGGGAAGGTGTTGTATCCACTATAATGCGTGTGTGTGTTCTGGGGATTTTGACGGGGAGGCTGATAGAGGGGGGGGGGGGGGGGGGGGCGTCTGGCGTCTGTCCGTGGGTCCGGCGTACTCACCCAGAGGGGCGAAGCCCCGCGCGGGGCTGGTGTCGCGGCTGCTCTCGCGACTGGTGTCCCGGCTGCAGCCCTGGCTCATGCTGGGCCGGGGGATGCGACTGGTCCGGGCTAGCGTGCGGTAGGGAGAAGCGGCAGGAACAAGAGCTTTACCACACAGCCTGGCTGTTAGGACACAGGTTAGGGGCGTTAGTGTGGCCCCCACGGCCAATCAGAGACAGGCCATCGACAGGAAAGGGTGGGGTGGGGGTAAGAGAGGGGAGGGGGGAAGGGGGGTTGTTGGGGGGGTTGGGGGTGGGAGCTGTTTTGGGGATTCCTTGGGGTGGGAAACATGTCAGGACATTGAAAGTGAGAGACTGAGGAAGTTGGTTGGTTGGTTGAGACTAACATTACACGGTGACAAGGATTAAGCTTTTGACATTTGCTAAAGCCATGTTAACACACACACATGAAGTAATTGAGTTATTGTTGGTTATTGTGTTTGAGTTCAAGAAAACCACATCAAGATCACCTTTCAATCTCAATAAAACGCCTCCATACATAGACACCAACATGAGCGCAGTGCACTCTACTTTACACGTTCAATCACATGAAATTCCACTGATTTCAATACAACCCTGCACACCAACACCGTGTCATTCCAATTCATTAGATTTTTGTTGGAGCCACTTAATAAAATCCATTGTTTATCAACTGCTTGTCAGTTGACAATTTTGGCGGTGATGTGCACGGAGAGTGACAAAAAGTGTAGGCGCGCTCATGTTGGTGCCTATTATGAGGAGCACTTTATCTCTTTACACACGGAGGCCTGATCAAGTTCAGATGTGTCCAATTGTTGTCATATATTGTGTTTACTTCTGGGCAGATCTTAAAAAAGGCAGCCTTCTCATATGTGGCAATGGCAGCACGTCTGACAAAGAGGGTCTGACGAGACACAATGACATTAGCATAGCATGGAAGCATTGATGACAATGGAGGGTGCCCATTGGTCAACCCTGCCATCACTCAATACTACGGGCCAATCAGATCACAGATATAAGCCACAGGTGAGCAGACATTGGTTCAGACAGACAATGATGGCATCAGCTTCCTCATCAGCAAATTCACTTCAAAAATGCTGCTGCGTATTCTTACTCAAGGCGGGCCCTTGTTCAGTAAGGTTACATTGATGGAGTTTGCATGAGACGGGGATGAAGCATTTCTGCTACACACAAAACCTTCTACTATTGCACACGTTGCTGACAAAATTCTGTGTGATCCCGGCCGCCCCCCCAAAGGTACAGAGAATGTAAAGAGGAATTCAGCGCGATTGAAACTAATCAAGCCAGAATATGGCTATTCTATCTATTTATCGAATCATTAAATAATAATAATAATAATAATAATAATAATAAAAACAGTTGACAAAATGTATTCAAACACCAAGTACAGTGTCCAATGGTATCCATGGCAATAATAACCATCAACTAGGTACACCAGAATTCAGGAGCCATGACGACCGGCTTCTTGTGCCTCCATTCTCTTTATTTGTAGAGGAGGGATAACTACTGAATGCATTCACCATTATCCTTAACTACCTGTGAGCTATTGTCTGAGAGCAACCCTCCCATTTGACACAAAAGCCATGAGGTTCCACAACAACCTATACTGGGGCCTCCTGCAAATCATTGATCATGTCTGGTTAATGAATTCTTAAGTGATTAGATTGTAGTATGACTACTGCCTCCTAGTCTACGAGTAAATCTTACTTAATATTTGGTGAATGGTGCTGCGTTGACAGTTAGATGACAATAATGTAGTTTGTTTTGTTATACTTAGGTTGGGTAAAGTAAAATAGCAATTCTTTGAACTGCAGGGATCATAATATTAACAAAGCACCTGCTAGAGGCAACAGCTGTTTAGTATGTCAACTATGGCGACTCTATTCAAGAAATAAAGTATACACATTAAAATAACATCATTCAGTCTCATTCTCATTCAAAACAACCACTACATAGAGGGTGCCTCTCATTTGGGCTTTTATACGTCCTCCCTCGCTCCTCGGGCCTCGATCCTCACTGATCTTGATAAAGAATGATGGGGCAGCAACAATGGGATAGTCTATCCAGTGTTAGCTATAGATCAGTGGGAACGCCCCTCGAGGATCGAGGAGAGATGTTGAGAGGCACCCATGGACAGAATATGGATGCCATACAATGGATATTAAAGGTCAATTCTACATTCCATCGATATGTCTGTGTTACAATACAAGTCGCTTGTCTCTTTGTTTGTGCCTTTCCACTGGCTAATCTCCAGACCCAAGCAGGTCCAGCCAGGGGGGTGAGGGGGGGTGAGGGGGGTGAGGGGGGTGAGTGTGGCCTTACCGAGGCCCAGGCGGCTGGGGCTGGTCTCGCGGCTGCAGCCCTGGCTGCGGGGGACCCGCTGGCGCTTGTCCGTGGATGGCGTGGTGGCCGTGGGGACGGTGGAGCGGGGGATCCTGCCGTACGAGTGGCCCAGCAGCTTCCCCGGAGAACTGGAGCGGCTGCCGGCTGATGGAGAGGACGGAGAGGACGCAGACACACACACGCACACACACACACACACACACACACACACACACACACACACACACACACACACACACACACACACACACACACACACACACACACACACACACACACACACACACACACACACACATACACACACACACACACACACAGCAACAGTAAAGACAAATTAGAGGCAGTAGTGGCTGATCTTGCCATTCCATAACAGCACTATTTCCCATGCATGCATTATCAATCCTAGTCAAAGCTGAGTTCACCAACCTCCAATCTATCCAACATATTACTTAAATCAGTTCACTACATAATACTGTGACTTAGATATCACTTCCAGTAAAAGTGACCCACTCCTGTGCACAGCGCCACCTATTGGTTGCTGCGCACAGTGCTGATTGGGAACGCTGATGATGGGCTAGACCCGAAACGTTTGTCTCCCATTTTGTTCCGTCTTTGACTCATAGTATATTTCAGTTTATGTTATCAATACAAGTTCTTTCATATAATTCAGCTTTTGTGCACGACTTCTCTTCTTTTTTCTGGAGTTAAGCACCAAGCGAAACACAAGGCAAGACAAAGGCGCGGACGCCATTTTTACTACTTCACAGTGCTGACTAGAAATGGAATCTAATGGAGTATAATAAAATAGAAATAGAATCAAATTGTATTTAGTCCCAAAGACACGCATTACGGTGCCTGTCTGCTGCCTTTTGCCAAAACGTGTGGAAATGGAGAGTCCAATGGAGATGTGATTTCAGCTTTGATGGGACACAAACGATGTATACAGTACTAACAGACACACACTTCAGGACAGACAGTATGGACTTGGATCCAGGTTCTAACTGTGCTGAGGGAAAACAAACGCATGAAACAGAGAACAAGAACTACAACACGGCTAGTAGTGACGAAGACAAATAAAAACCGACTGACAGAACGACAAAACAAAAGACAATCATAAAACAAAAAATCATATAATTTCACGTCACCAAACAAGACCATGTTCTTGACTTTAAACAAAGACAGACAACATTTTGATCAATAAAATCAAATAATAATAAAAAGACATTTAAAAAGTAAGGTAAACAAAAAAAAAGACATTTTAGAAGACCATGCAGACATTTGACAACAGTGAAGGAGCATCATGCAGAGTTCTGCATGGGTGGGATATGAGAACAGGGTCTAAGAGTTCTTGAACTGGATGCAAGTTGATGTGGGGGGGGGGTTGGAGGGGGGGGGGGTCTTACCACTGGTTGGGTTAGCTGATCTGGATCCTTGTGTGTGTGAGCACGTTGTAGGACAGGCAGGAAGCAGCCGGTTACAAAGATGCTCAAGGTGACAATGTTTCAGCACGTCAAAAAAACGGCGAGACATTCAAATGGTTCATGCGCTAACAGTTCTCTTGTTTTTTAATAAGGCCACAGTGCAACCGACGCAAGCTGAGCGCACAAATCCTTACAAACGGATCCGGCTACACGATGGCCTTATTAGAAAACCTCCAGGCCTGCTGCTCTGGAGCTGGCGAGACGAGGTGTGGAACAGAGAAAAAAAAACCAAAGATCTCAAACGATCAACAAGACGTTGCAATGCATGATGGGAACAGAGAAACACAGAGAGAGACGCCAGAGTGCCACTTGGCAACGCGTGGGTCATGATGAGAAGTCACAAAGAGGTCACAGAGAGGTCACAGGTGATGGAATGTGTGAATGACTAATTCCTTCCTATTAGTCTGGGGAAGGAACGCTCTAGAGCACACCCTCTGTAGAACGGTCCAGTGAGTTTGGGAGGGCATTGACCCTTGCTCTGCTGGCCAGGCTGATTACAGCTCTATACAGCTTTACTAATACTGACACTGGCATGGTTGTAGCACTGTTCACATAGTCAGAGAGAGTAAAAACTAAAAAAGTTAAGACTGCACAGTCTGGCTAAGATTCTGACTGATCAACGCAGTTTCAGGTCCAGGACCATCTAAGCAGAAGGACTGAAACGGGCCGGTTTAATCAGTTCAATCAGATGTTGCACTGCATGATTTGTCTGAAAACATGTAGTCCTTTTATTATCATTATCATTATCATTATTATTATCATTCCAAAAATATTTCATTTTGTCACTTATATTTTTGTTATGTATTTCTGTATCTATTTTATTCATATGAGCACTTTGCATTGCGTTTAAGTGTGCTACTGTATATAAATAAATGTGACTTGACGGAGAAGCCGAGTGACTCCTGAGTCCCAGAGATGCAGGTGCCCGGTGGCAGCTGAGAGCGGGCGAGTGAGGTGGGGCAGTGGTGGTGGTGGTGGTGGTGGTGCGGTGGGTGTATAGGAGAGGGAGGCTGAGTGTGGCCCCAGGGTGGGGTACTTACGCTGGGACTGGGACACCACCTTGGCCCGGCTCCGCCCGCGGCTATCTGTGACTGTGCTGCCGGAGCCCACCGTGGTGCCAGCGCTCTGCCTTCTGGTGCGCACTCGGCCTGGAGAGAGGGAGAGAGAGAGAGAGAGGGAGGGAGAGAGAGAGAGAGGGAGAGGGAGGGAGGGAGAGAGAGAGGGAGAGGGAGAGGGAGAGGGAGAGGGAGAGAGAGGGAGGGAGGGAGGGAGAGAGAGGGAGGGAGGGAGGGAGGGAAGAGGGAGGAAGGAAGAGAGAGAGAGGGAGGGAGGGAGGGAGAGTGGGAGAGGGAGGGAGAGGGAGGGAGAGAGGGAGGAAGAGAGGGAGAGAGAGAGAGAGAGAGAGGGAGGGAGGGTGAGAAGGATAAGGGGAGAAATAGAGAGGGATAGAGACGGATGGAGGGAGAGAGAGAGAGGGAGGGGCAGAGGGAGTACGGGAGACAGAGAGAGAGTGGAAGAGAGATGTGTGTGGGGGGGGGGGGGGGGTGAGAGAGATTAAATATCATCATCACAATACGTAACTCCCCAACTCAAAACACCCACTTTACACATGAACACACCCCCTCTTGATTGGGCACACTTGCCCCCATTATATCTCCTAACCACACCTACGACACCACCAACTCAGCTCTACGCCCTGACCCCAGCCTGACCTCCGTCAGTTCCAGAACACGCAGCTGGCCTCCGATGGACGCGAGGTCCGTCGTCAGCACGACCACAATCCCGTAGGAACAGATAGAGATGCTGAAAGGACACAGTGGTCTCTGGAATAACTTGCCACCTGGTCGGTTCTCACATCTATTTTTTTCCAGGTAGATATGACTTAAAAGGCCTTCAAGCAAAGCAGCACACACTACTGAGTCTCCCTCAGTACATGCTTATCAAGTGTGTGTGTGTGTTAACAAGTCACACTTGATATGACGGACCAGAGAAATATGGGCTTTTCTCATGGGGGAGGGGTGGTGTGTGATAGTAGCAAACTTTGAACTACGGCAATCCGTCGCCTTCCGACAAACCAGCCACAGTCCCATAAAAGGCGCGGAAAGTAACACCAGGTAAATATAACACACCGACGACAGATACAGTAAAATAAGCACCTCTAAAAATAACTGACCTCAGGGTGCAACAATAACAATAAAATAAAAAAAAGTGGCAAACTCCTCTGGCCCCCATAAAAACACCCACCTCCACGTTCCTCTTATCAGCCACTACGCAAGCAACATAAAATCATTAAGACCTCTCACCGTGGGCCTGACGGACAGCAGAATCTGTCTGGGGGTGAACCGAGTTCACAGATACGGTCTCTAGCTATCTAGCTCATGGCCATTCATTCGGCCGTTTACATAACACGTCACCACCATTACACTGCGACTCTTCATATGGAAAATAACAGTCCATGCCAGGGCAATGCACGGAGTCCAACAGCACCAGTGTTGAGCAAGACGTCGTTCACAAATCAAGGCCGTCAACTATGACTTGATTATTACTGTAGCAAGTTGCGGTTCATAGATCAGGACGCTATGCAAAAGGCCTAAAACGCTGACAAACAAACCGAGGGATCGGAGAAACAGAGTTTGCCACTGTGGAATCAACAGGGTGGTGGCAGGGAGCCTCATCTGATATATTATGATAATAAAGATCACTTTTCTAAATAAATTATATCGTATACTGTATACTGTAATTATTAAATAAAAACACACATGAAATACAGTGATCTACACAAACCTAAGTGCCGCCATTTTAACTGACCTACTTGGTCAGTGGGTAAAGAATCACTAAAGTGGGCAATCTATCTATTTACACATGAGATTGACAGGTGCAAAACACCTGCATGATTCTGCCGAAGAAAAGGAGAGTGAGTGCTGGAGAGATCGACCGGTCAGGAATGCGATCTCTGACCGGTCCTCAGCATCTAAAGGGGCCTCGATAAGGGCGAGCGCAAGCTGAGGTCAAAGGTCAAAGGTCAGGTCAGTGTACAGGAGATACTGAAAGAGGTCAGTCTCTGGAGACCCGTTACATAACCCCCTCGGGTTAACAGCTAACCACTTCCACAACAACAACATCCTCATTGTCAGTCAGTGTGAGCACTCCACTAAAGGCTGGAGTATGTGGGATATCACCACAACCGTAACATGATGCCATGTGCTGTACAAATTATCCATGTCAACCTCAATAATAGTCCTCTCATCAATAAGTATGCATCTGAACAGAGCATTATTGACCGTTCACTTGGGCCACTTCACCTGGTGCAACGCTAAGCTAAGTGCTAATCCTGTGCTACAAGTGCAGCACCGACAGGCCTTTTCCACCAACAGAGAGCACCAGCTCTGTTTTGCAAACACTGAACCATTCAGAGTTTTCCCCCCTGTGGACTGTAGTGGGTGTTATCATTCTACATACAGGTCATTCAGGCACGCTTCACTCTCTGTTGACACATCCTAGGTTACGTTCAAAACTGGTCGAAGTGCGGGCTGGTTCACGGGATAGCACACAAGCTTAAAGAATTCTGAATGGAACCGGTTCTCTGGTGGTAGAAAGGCCTTTAGCGTACCCTATCACCTGTAGCCCCTCGACTCTCCACACTATTAGATGCCACAAGTAGTCTGATAAGACATGACTGTACATTATGGTCACATATAAACATAATGACAGTTAAAGACATTTCTATAACACACACACTTGACATGAGACATTGTAAGACCACATGCTCAGACAGATCTGGAGATAGACGCCATGTCAGACAACAGGTAACAAAGAGGGTGACACACTGCGTGAGGGGGACTCACATCTCTTAAATGATCTCATTAACCCCTCGACTTAAATTATCTCATTAAC
>NC_084997.1:29942283-29944783 GCF_963854185.1 Sardina pilchardus | reverse complement strand
ATGTCAGGAATGCCTGGGAACATACCTGGATGTGCTAACAATGCAGGCTTTGTTAAAACTCCAGGAAAGTGTGTGTGCGTGTGTGTGTGTGTGTGTGTTTATGTGGTGTGTGTGTGTGTGTGTGTGTGTGACAGGGAAGGGCTTTTCAGACTCACTTCTCCAAGGTGTTGGTCTGCCACTCTGTCAACATCAGGTCCAAGAACTCATAACAGCGTCTAACAGGGACAGACACAAAGACAACAACAAACAAACAAACATCAGCGTCATCAGCTTCATCCAACAAACTCTATGAAGCTGCCAGTGCACAGTGACCATCAGTGTGTGTGTGTGTGTGTGTGTGTGTATGTGTCTGCGTATGTGAGACAGGCCAGTGGACGGTGTCTGTGTGTGTGTGTGCGTGTGTGTGTGTGTGTCTGTGTGTCTGCGTATGTGAGACAGGCCAGTGGACGGTCAAACAGTCTTACCTCCTGACGGCCACTGACTTGGACGTGCAGTTGCTGGTGATGATGGGGATGAGGCGTGGGTAGTGGGTGTGCTGCAGGAGGAAGAGACACACACACACACACACACACACACACACACACACACACACTCAGTCAGGCTGTGGAGCAGGACGTTCATCACTGGACCATTAGCCACTTTAATGGACACATGATGACTTCAGATACGCCATTACGTTTTCATGAAGGTTTCTCATTTTATGGATAACGAATTGCAGGGCTAGAAGTCTTGGAACATCTTAAATGAACTGATAGAACTGTGCTGTAGCTTTAGGCATGTTAGAAACAATGCAGTGAAGTGAAGATGCATTTAAAACAATTTGAGTTTTTTTACTCATCAATTACTTACTTACAAAATGCATGTATACAGAAGAATGTTTGAAAGATCTAAATATTCAAAACTTCAACGCAGAAACAAATATACCACTTTAAGATAAATAGCCAAAACCTATGCAATGCACACACCACTGCACGTGAAAGTAAAATACAACTGAAAATCTTTAGCGATCCACAGTCATTGGCCGCGTTTCCCAGATTTGTTAAGAAGCTCTTAAGTGCTTAGAACTTCTTAGGAGCGTTCTTAGAACGTTCTTAGAGTGCTCCTAAGAAGTTCTTAGCACTTAAGAGCTTCGTAACGAATCTGGGAAACCCCGCCATTAACATCCAGCCTAAAGTGTGGGTGTAATGTCCCTCTGTGCCCAGCAGGGGTCGCTGTGGAGCGGCGCTCACCCTGAGGATGAGGCGGATGCAGGCTATTCCCGAGGTGGCCATGACCTTGGCACTGTTGGGCACCAGGTTCAGCAGCGTGGGCATGATGCACTCGGCCGTGTGGTCAAACTTGGTCCCCAGCAGGAAGGACAGGTGTCTAAAGAAAGACACACACGCGCGCACACACACGCGCACACACACACACACGCACACACACACGCACACGCACACGCACACGCACACGCACACGCACACGCACACGCACACGAGCACGCGCACGCGCACGCGCACGCACACGCACACACACACAGAGACAGCAGACATTTCAAATTATTACAGTGCATTTCATTTAGGTCCACCATTCAGACGGTGCAACTGATTTGTTAAGTTCAACAGTGTGTGAACACCTGATGAAACCTGTGGCGGTTCATAAAACCGTTGTGTGAAATAAGAAGTATGTTCATAATATATTCTGTGGAAAAAGTCATTAGTATTCAGAAGAGTATGTTTAAATGCTGACTATATCACTTTGCATCACAATTCCACTACATTAAAATGCTGGATACCTGTCGGAGAAAACGTATGTCTTAACACAGGCGTACCATAACTTAGATGATCTACCCCTCAGATTAAACAACATGTGTCTTAACACAGGCGTACCATAACTCAGACTTTCTACCCCTGAGAGTATACAAGCAGGATGTGAGTGTTAGATGCATGTGGATTTAAACACCAGCGATGGCAGCAGCCGAGAGCGTTTCTAGTCAGGTTCATCACGGAGGAGGACTGTGACAGGAGAAGCATGGAGGGGCTTTACATATTCATCACATCTGTGTGTGGGACTGATGAGTGGAAGTTCTACTCCGCGCACTGCTCATGCCGGTTCCGCCTCATTAGAACCGCATTACGGGGCCAGCAGAACGTCTAAAAAGCCATCGCGTGAAGCACGGCTCGGGCCCGTTTCGATTAATGGTCCGAGCCAGCCGAGAGGGTTCCGTCGTTAATATTCCAGCCGCCTGGGCAGCTCGGTGAGAGATGTGTGTGTGTGTGTGTGTGTGTGTGTGTGTGTGTGTGTGTGTGTGTGCGCGGCGGAAAACCGGGGCGGAATCGACGGGTGGTGGAAATCTGCGCTGGCGCGGGCGGAGTGATGGAACGTGCTTCCCAGCGGCGGTTTTCCAGACTCTCACTCCGTCTCCCACAGTTAAGGATTACAGATTTCACTCTGAAGCCACAAACACGCACCACTGCAGCTCACTGGGAGCAGGCAATTTCACAAGCTTAAACTGAGAGGC
>NC_084997.1:29924783-29932283 GCF_963854185.1 Sardina pilchardus | reverse complement strand
AGAGAGAGCATGAAAGAGGCAGAAACAGTGAAGACAGCAGATCAAGTGCGAAAGGAAAGTAGTTAACAGAGAAAACGAGCGCGCCAAGATAACGAGTAGAACCCTGACGAGAGCGCCCGCGCATGTGTGTGTGTGTCTGTGTGTGTGTTTCCCTGCCCTCGGAGTCCCTGTGTGAGCGTGGCAGGGCATCGTTTATAATCCCCTCTGTACAGATTTATGCTCTGGGATTTTGAAAAGCCGCAGCTCTCCTCACTGACGGGATATACCCCTCCCTCCTCTCCCTCCTCTCCCTCCCTCCCCTCCCTCCCCTCCCTCCCCTCCCTCCCTCCCTCCCTCCTCTCCCTGTCCAGGCCGGCTCCCCCGACGCACCCGAGTCTTCAGTCATGATTTCTTTATTTCTGTCTTTTCTATCGCTTATTTATATATTTCTGCTCTTCCAGGAGCGAGAGACGCACCGCATGAGGTATTAAAACCTTCTCAAACACTCCAGTGGAGTACCGCAGAGCTCTGTTTGCATTTTAAATATGGCCACTCTAACTCCGCTTAATCTTTAGAAAGGAGGTATTTTCAGTGAATACAAATCACACACACACACACACACACAGACACTCGAAAGAGAAAGAGAGATAGAGAGAGACGCGCACACACACAGACACTCGAAACGGCTTCTGCCGGAAAAGCACCTCGTGCTTATTAGTGGGGAGTGAGTGACTATTCAGTGCTGAAAGGAAACCTCCAGGGAACTTACCTCTCCTGACTCACCACAATAAATAAATAAATAAATAAATAAACCTTTTAGACACAATGCTCTCGCTGACCAAATCCTACCGGATTTATTGGGATGAGATTATAATTGTGCGGAAGAACACAATGTAGACGTGACCGCCCCCCTCTTGGAGTGTCAGTGCTTCTTCTGAAGCACTGAAGGGTGCCTGCGCGCCTCTGTTGCCGTGGGATTTCGGGAGTTGTTATTGGATAAGCCACGGACCAAACGAGATGATTGGTTGGTCTTTTAAGACTAAACCTGCTCCTCTAACCTGATTGGACGACACGCCCACATGTTTTTTTTGGGCAGGTTTTTGGGATGGGAGTTAGCGGGCAATGCAACACAGAAGCCAATACAAATAGACACCTAGGCCTCTTGGAGGCTGAAGGAACAGGTAAGAGCTGGAGTATCCTTCTCAGAAGAGACACCATGGAAGAGTGGGCACGCCATGCCTGCCTGCGTGTGTCTGTGTGTGTGTGTGTGTGTGTGTGTGTGTGTGTGCGCATTTTGGGTTTTTTGGAAAATAGAGTAGTTTCAGAGGCAGACAAGAAATAAAGATTTAATGAATGACCACAACTTGACCACAATCAACAAAATGGAGAAGCAAAAAGAGCAGAAAGTGTGTGTGTTTGTGTCTGTGTGTGTGTGTGTGTGTGTGTGTGTGTGTGTGTGTGTGTGTGTGTGTGTGTGTGTGTGTATATACAGTATATGTGTTTAACGTTCGTCATGGTGACCAGACAGGCACGTGAGGGTGAGGCCCATCAGCTGTCAGCTATCCGCCAGCAGTGACATAATCACCACAAACGCCGCCACTCTCTCTCTCCACACACACACAAACGCGGGCCTGCATGCATCTGATCAAACAGATGCTATCGCCACGGAAACCCCCACACAATGTCTCCATAGCTACAGTATAGCAACAGTAGCCGAGCGCCCGTCGCCCTCAGACATGTGCTCTCCGTCTCTCCCCAAACACTTCCTGTGTGGAGACGCACCAGAGGAACAATAGAGGATCTGGGAAAAAGATGGGATCCCCCATCACCACCACCACCACCTCCTCCACCACCACCTCCTCCTCCACCACACACACGCACACGCACACACACACACACACACACACACACACACACACACACACACACACACACACACACACACACACACACACACACACACACACACACACAAGCATGGCGTGCACACTCTTCTCTTCACCACCACCTCCTCCACCTCCTCCACCACCTCCCCTTGTGTTGAACAAGCAGCGCCGGAGGCAAATAGCACGGGGTCAGCGAGGAGCCGGAGGCTGCTGGGAGCGATCCAGGAAGCTGTGCGGAGGAAAGCAATATCCTGCACACGAGGGGAGACGGGAGGAGGAGAGGAAAGGGGAGAGGAAAGGGGGAGAAGAGAGGAGAGGAGGAGAGGGGAGGGAAGAGGAGAGTTGAGGAGAAGGGGAAAGAGGAGAGAAGAGGAGGGGATGGGAAGAGGGGAGGAGAAGAGGGAAGGAGAGGAGAGGAGGACAGGAAAGGAGAGGGGGAAGAGAGGAGGAGAGGGGAGAAGGGAAGAGGGGAAGAGGAGAGGAGAGAGGAAGAGAGTTTGTGTGGTTGAGCGCTGGAAGAGCCGGCGGCAATAAATCCAGTGAGTCTTGGCGAGTCGTCTTGAGACGCAGAGCAAAAGGTTTAATTGTGAGCGATGACACTTGCGTGAACTGGCGCTCCCCACCACGGGCTACGGAGGCTGACAGGGGACAAATTTCCTCTGACCGCAGACAAGTTCGGGTCCCTGGCTGCTATCGGATCCTGTACACAGCGCTCCCAGATACGCTTGGCCTGCGCAGTTTGACGAATGAGAACAATAAGATCTGCTGGTGTGTGTGTGTGTGTGTGTGTGTGTGTGTGTGTGTGTGTGTGTGTGTGTGTGTGTGAAGAGGGTAGACCCAGAAGCAAACAAAAGAACATTTTTTCCGTTATATCACAGTCTCTGAAGAATACGTGCTTGAGTATGTGTGTGCTACTGTAGGCACCTTTACTGGCTTTATTTACTAACTTCTTGGAAGTTTCTGGAAGTTCTACTGGATTTCACAGTCATCAAGTCAAACTTTGCGCTCTCTCTCTCTCTCTCTCTCTCTCTCTCTACATCAATGCAATCTATTATCCACACTCCTTCACACTTGCTTGTTCCCTCTTTCATTCCCTCTCTCTCTCTCTCCCTCTCTCTCTCTCTCTGAGTCAATGCAACCTTTCCTCCACTCTCCCTCACACTTGCTCTCTCCCTGCGGCCCACTGTCTTCATCAGGACTCGTTTATATCTCTTTTATGCTCCGTCGCTTTTCCTCTCATTCTTTCCTCGTGTCTCTCTATCGCTCTTTCTCACAGCGGAGAGGCTTCAAATGCTAAAACAACGGGAGGAGGATGAGAGGGCAGAAGTGAAGTGAAGGACAGAAGCTCGCTGAGGGGAGCTGAGCTGAGCGGAGCGGAGCTTAATTGAGCACTGATGAGGGGAGGAGATAACGCCGCTCTGCTTCTCTCGCTTTCTGTCCTCCCTCTGGGGAGAGAGGAACAACATTTTGCAGAGCAGAGTTTGACCCATCGTCCCAAGAGCCCATGAACAGCTTCGAAGGGCGAGGGCCGTGTGTGTGTGTGTGTGTGTGGGGGGGGGGGGGGGGTTGGTCAAGAGCACCCAATTACAGGCCTCAGCTGTGGCACGGCTAGGGCACTTGCACCGTACGCCGGCGACCCGGGTTCGATTCCCGTCCCGAGGCCCTTTCCGGATCCCACCCCTGCTCTCTCTCCCGTTCACTTCTTGTCATTCTCCACTGTCCAATCATTAAAGGCAGAATCCCGGATAAGCCCTTATCCCGGTTTTGAGCATCCCAGTTATGCTAGGTGGAGTACTCCTAAAGAAACCGGGATACTGTTCCATGTACACATCTTATCCCGGATAGGATCCGAACCGGATATAGAGAGAGAGAGAGAGAGAGAGAGAGAAAGAGAGAGATGGGAGATGGAGAGAGAGATGTGAGAGAGAAAAGAGAGAGAGAGAGAAAGAGAGAGAGATGGGAGATAAGAGACAGAGGGAACGAGAGAGAGATGAGAAGCAGGCAAGGCTGCTGAGGATGAGGATGAGGAGGCCCGTCACTGGAGCCGTCTGGAGTCCATCAGAGCGCAGACGCAGTGAGGAGTGGACGGAGCTCAGCACCAATCCCCCCCCCCCCCCCCCCCCCGCTCACATGCCCAGACAAACGAGAGAGATCACACACCCCACACATCAGAGCACAGAAAGAGAGAGAGTGAGAGAGAGAGAGAGAGAGAGGAGGGAGGAGAGAGAGAGAGAGAGAGGAGAAGGAGGAAGAAGAGGGAGAGAGCAAACATAGGGAGATGGAGAAGAAGATATATGGTGGAGTGTTTCATGTTCTAGTGAGCTGATATGAGAGGGTTTCGTAGCTGGCTGAAATTCTGAGTGGTGTGTAAATATTGCAGCAACTGTGTGTGTGTGTGTGTGTGTGTGTGTGTGTGTGCGCGTTTGTATGTGTCTATGGAGTAAGACATTAAATATATTAAATAAAAAAGATAGGAGATACTTTATGAGTGTAAAAGATGTACTGATCAGTGTATTACAACCTACAGTACATACTGATCAGTGTATTCCTACAGTATTCCTGATCAGTGCATTCCTACCTACAGTATTCCTGATCAGTGGATTCCCACAGTATTCCTGATCAGTGCATTCCTACAGTATTCCTGATCAGTATATTCAGTACTCCTGATCAGTGTATTCCTACCTACAGTATTCCTGATCAGTGTATTCCTACAGTATTCCTGATCAGTGTATTCCTACCTACAGTATTCCTGATCAAAGAATTTAGTATTCCTGATCAGTGTATTCCTACTGTACCTACAGTATTCCTGATCAGTGTATTCCTACCTACAGTATTCCTGGTTAACAAGCTCAACTCCAGCTGTTCTCTCTGCACCCCTCAGCTGTTTGAGACTTGTGATGAAGTTTGTATCCAGGAGAAGAGATAACGCCGGTGAACACACATCAGATACGCCACCCTGCTGTGAGGAAACAGCGCTCTGGACGCTCCCCGTAGACCAAAACCTATTTACGCCAGACGCGCGGTGGTCTCCCGAAGTAGGACACTGCAGGGTCCAGAAGCTTCCGGTAGCGTTCCACAGCCATCAGCCTCCAGAGCTGAGCTAATTAGGCTCCACAGGCCTGAAATGGGTTCTGCGCCAAATTATGAGAGGAACGGATAAACTCCAGCAGACCAAGACGGAGAAACTTGAACGGACAATTAAACTATGAGAAAGTCAGAATTACAGAAGAGGATAGAGGACAGGTGTGTGTGTGTCTATGTGTGTGTTTCTATTAAACTATGAGAAAGTCAGAATTACAGAAGAGGACAGAGGACAACTCTGTGTGTGTGTGTGTGTGTGTGTGTGTGTGTGCGTGTGCTTCTTCTCTAAAGGAGCTCCAGTTAGGAAGAGGCTGAAAGCTGCTGATAAATGTGGTGCCTTTACTGGTGACCCAGATTACAGATGACCCTGGACTACATCTGGACCAAATACGGCCCAAGTCTGGCACGCATCCGGCTTGTCTCTGGCCCGGAATCAGATCACTTTGCCAGAGCCCTTTCAGACGAGGGCCAGGAAGATAGTAAATTAGCAGGCTGTAACACAGATAGTCACAGATAGTCACACACACACACACACACACACACACACACACACACACACACACACACACACAGACACAGACACACACAGACACACACAGACACACACAGACACACGCGCACGGAGGAGAGCATGTTGTAACCCTATACATCCATCTGCGATGGCCGGGTGCCAGTGCTCCAGGAGGGGACTGCCTCTCTGCCTCTCTGCCTGCCTGCCTGTGTGGGTGCTGGTTCCTCCTCCACCCAGGGGCCCAGGGCCGCGGCACCCCCTCTCCCCGCTCACCAGCAGCTGTCCTGGGCTAAGTGGCTGCTGTCAGCACCCCTGACGGCTCCGGCGCTGGCTCTCCCGCGAGGGGGGATAATGGTTACCAACGCCTCGCCGGGGTTATTAATACCTCCAGCTGCTGTCACTGAGGTGTCCTCCTGCCATAATGTTTACACGCCATTAAAACTAAGTACTACTCCTACACCACTGAAGTGTGTGTGTGTGTGTGTGTGTGTGTGTGTGTGTGTGTGTGTGTGTGAGAGAGACAGAAAAAGAGTTGGGTAATATTCCTGCAGCACTGCAAGTGTGCATGTGCGTGTGTGCCTGTTTGTGTTTGTGCTTGTGTATGTGTGTGTGTGTGTGTGTGTGTGCGTGTGTGCATGCGTGCGTGTCATGTCAGACCAAAAGAGTAGGGTTTCTTGTTGCATGTAAACGGTTAATTAACAGCATCAGATCGGCTTCAGAGGGCTGTAAATAGGCCTTATATTAAGGAAGGTGCGTGTGTGAGAGTGTGTGTGTGTGTGTGTGTGTGTGTGTGTGTGTGTGCGCGCGTCTTACATTAATGAAGATGCCACTGTAGGATCTGGGGCAGCCAGCAGTTTGTGTGCTAAACAGGGATTTCCATCTCCACTCCAGCACTCTAAAGCCCTGACAAAGGCAGGCAGGAGGCGGCCATTATGTAATGGCTGTTATGAAATGTTTAATGCCTCATTTAGACTGACCTCACTCACTCACGGCACATGCCTGCAGTAATTATGGAGGCCACAGTCACAAGGGGTGAGAATCATCAAAACTGGCAGAAATCAGCAGATTTGGCCCAGAAATGATTACCAAAGGGGGGGGGGGGGGGGGTTATATCTGCATAAGCCTGATGCATTCAAAATGAAAACTGAATATGCTGCTAATACTGATAGACTTTAATTATGACAGACGCTTGACAGTCTTATTCAAATCCAACTCCATGGGACATCAATAGAAATAGGAGCCTGCTACAGCATCTAATAAGGACTGATTGACTCAACCCGTGGAGACATTAGGCTCCGAATAAAGAACAGAGTGAGTGTGGGTGGAGAGGGGTGATATCAGGGGCCAGGGCTCAAGGTCAAAGACAGGACTGATTGAGGAGCTCAGCAGTAGGAGCTTCAGTGAGAGAGAGCACATTTAGACAGCACTTCATACTGCATGATTAGTGTGCAATGACACTGGAGAGAGGAGAGGGGACTGAGGAGGAGAGATGATGGAGAGAGAGAGAGAGAGAGAGAGAGAGAGAGAAGGTGTAACAGGAGGCCTGTCCCTTCAAACCTGAAAACATGGCCATGCCAGGGGCGAGAGAGAGAGAAGAGGGAGACAGAGAAAGATATAGGGAGGGAGAGAGAGAGGGAGAGAGGGAGGGAGGGAAAAGAGGGAGAAAGAGAGGGAGAGAGAAGATGGAGAAAGAGAAGGACAGGACAGAGGGAGAGGGAGAAAGAAAATGATGGGAGGACTGAGACAAGGAGTGACCAGAGAGAGACAGAGCAAGTGAAGAGTGTAAATCCATGACAGCATAGGCCTCAAGAGAACAGAGGAACACACTATATAAATAGGGGAGAGAGAGAAGTATCACACCAGAGAGAGAGGGAGGGAGGGGAGATGAATAGCAGCAGAGACAGAGAGATGGAGAGAAGAAGAGAGAGGCATAGAGAGAAAGAGAGAGAGAGAGAGAGAGAGAGAGAGAGAGAGAGAGAGAGAGAGAGAGAGGGAGGGGGGGATGGAGAGAGAGAGAGTGGGAGGACGAGAGAAAGAGAGAGA
>NC_084997.1:29889783-29912283 GCF_963854185.1 Sardina pilchardus | reverse complement strand
TCTGTGAGTCTGGCGATACAACTTTTAGCTTCAGCCTAGCATAGATCATTGAATCGGATTAGACCATTAGCTTCTCGCCTGCTAGCTTCATGTTTAAAAGTGACTAAGATTTCTGGTAATTTTCCCATTTAAAACGTGTCTCCTCTCAAGTTAGAAAGTGCAATAAGACCAACTGAAAATGAAACCTGGCGTTTTTCTAGGCTGATTTGACATGGAACTACACTCTCATCTGGCGTAATAATCAAGGCAACTTGCAGCTACTGGCACTACTATTGCTTGTTGTCTATGGGGACTATTTTCAGATGCTGCATAAGATATCACTGCGCCTATGGTACGTTTGCAAGTTGCCTTGATTATTACGCCAGATGAGAGTGTAGTTCCATGTCAAATCAGCCTAGAAAAACGCCAGGTTTCATTTTCAGTTGGTCTTATTGCACTTTCTAACTTGAGAGGAGACACGTTTTAAATGGGAAAATTACCAGAAATCTTAGTCACTTTTAAACATGAAGCTAGCAGGCGAGAAGCTAATGGTCTAATCCGATTCAATGATCTATGCTAGGCTGAAGCTAAAAGTTGTATCGCCAGACTCACAGAATGGCTGGATGAACGGGAACAAGGTAAATATCGATTGTTTTGCTCGAGGGGAGGTGGAAAATGAGCGTATTTCCAAAAATGGCGGAATATCCCTTTAACAAAACCATTTTTTCTTTCATTTCTATGTACTACTTGGAAAACACCCCATGAAAGACACTTCACTAATTCATCCCAACAAACCAACCGACCAAACAACCTACCAAACAAACAAACAAACAAACAAACAAACAAACAAACCAGCGTACTCAGTGGCCGGCTAATACAAGGCTGCGCACAACACCCTGCACGGCTCTCAGGTCACTCTGTCAGTTCTTCCAATTTCCGTTTAATGACTCAACCGATGTTCTGGCTCACTCATCATCCACTCCGCATCGCGATGACCGCACAGCGTGCGCGCTCGCACGCGCGTGTGTGTGTGTTTGTGTGTGTAATTTCCGGCAGCACGGGAGGTGACCTCACTCACCTGAGCTGGACGTCGGAATCATGTTCCCCGATCGCTGCACTTCATCAAACCTGCTGAAGATTACATTCAACCTGGAGACAAAAAAGGAGAGGGAGAGACGGAGAGAGAGAGAGAGAGGGAGAGAGGGAGGGAGGTAGAAAGAAAAAAGGAGATTGGTCAGTGCCCTGTGTAGGATGATGAATGAGAGCACGTCCTGGTTCCTGCTCAGCAGAGCTACATAAGGCAGAGCAAGAGAGGGCAGAGCAAGAGAGGGCAACACATGGGGCTCTAGAGCGACTCCTGCTACATCTGCTCTCTGTGTGCGCCTCATACTGTACAGCCTTCAGCTGACCTCTACAGTCAGGAAGAGAGAGAGAGAGAGAGAGAGAGAGAGAGAGAGAGAGAGAGAGAGAGAGAGAGAGAGAGAGAGAGAGAGAGAGAGAGAGAGAGAAAGACAGAAAGAAAGAAAGATAGAAAGATTTGCTTGGGAAAGGGTGATAAATGAGACTAAGAGTAGCAGGGACAGGAACAAGTTTGACTTTCTTCTTTCCCTTCTCCTGCCTCCTCTTAATCCTCCTCTTTTCCTCTTCTTCTCCCTCTTAATCCTCCTCTTTCTCTTCTCCTTCTCCCTCTTAATCCTCCTCTTTCTAGCGTCCTCCGTCCCTCCAGGAGGAGATTTATAAGTATCAATTTCCTGCTGCAGACGGCTGTGGAGTCCCAGACACTTCCTGCACTGCACCCACCAGGAGAGAGCACAGGACAAACACTACAGAGAGAGCACAGGACACACACACACCGCAGAGAGAGCACAGGACACACACCACACACACACACACACCACAGAGAGAGCACAGGACACACACCACAGAGAGAGCACAGGACACACACCACACACACACCACAGAGAGAGCACAGGACACACACCACAGAGAGAGCACAGGACACACACACACCACAGAGAGAGAGCACAGGACACACACACACCACAGAGAGAGCACAGGACACACACCACAGAGAGAGCACAGGACACACACACACACCACACAGAGAGCACAGGACACACACCACAGAGAGAGCACAGGACACACAAACACACCACACAGAGAGAGCACAGGACACACACCACAGAGAGAGCACAGGACACACACCACACACACACCACAGAGAGAGCACAGGACACACACCACACACCCACCACAGAGAGAGCACAGGACACACACACAAACACACCGCAGAGAGAGCACAGGACACACACCACAGAGAGAGCACAGGACACACACACACCACAGAGAGAGCACAGGACACACACCACACACCCACCACAGAGAGAGCACAGGACACACACACACACACACACCGCAGAGAGAGCACAGGACACCCACCACAGAGAGAGCACAGGACACACACACACACACCGCAGAGAGAGCACAGGACACACACACACCACAGAGAGAGCACAGGACACACACACCACAGAGAGAGCACAGGACACACACACACACACACACCGCAGAGAGAGCACAGGACACACACACACCACAGAGAGAGCACAGGACACACACACCACAGAGAGGGCACAGGACACACACCACAGAGAGAGCACAGGACACACACACACACACACACACACCACAGAGAGAGCACAGGACACACACACACAGCACAGAGAGCGCACAGGACACACACCACACACACACCACAGAGAGCGCACAGGACACACACCACAGACCACATATGTACACACACACATGCACACACACACACACACACACACACACACACACACACGTATGTACACACACACACACACACACACACACACACACACACATGAACCACACACACACACATAAACTAACACACACACACACACACACACAAAATACACACCGACAGAGACACAGAGACACACACGCACACACACACCTATTGTGAGATACACAAATAATTACATAATAGAGCGATGAGTGAATCAGCGTCTGACACAATCATTCAAGTGTGACCTATCTATCAAATCAAATCCATGAAAGCAGATCATCAATGACATGGCAAATCACCGCCACACACATAGACACACACAAACAGACAAACACACACACACACACACACACACACACACCATCCCTACCCATCAGGCTCCACAGCCTCTATATAGCAATCTCAGTTACAAGCAATAAAGCCAGACACCAATAAACCCCTCAGCTTCTCGATCACGCCAACATGACACAGACACGGATACACACACACACACACACACACACACACACACACACACACACACACAGCCAACCAATCGATGAGCTTTCTGGGAAACACCAGTGATGAGGCTCACGTTGCCATACATGAATTCCCCAATAATGATACAGACACAGAGAGAGGGGGGGAGAGAGGGAGGGAGAGAGGGAGGGAGAGAGAGAGGGAGAGGGAGGGAGAGAGAGAGAGAGAGAGAGAGAGAGAGAGAGAGAGAGAGAGAGGGAGAGAGGGGGATAGAGAGAGGGATAGAGGGAGAGAGAGAGAGAGAGGGAGGGAGAGAGGGAGGGAGAGAGGGAGAGAGAGAGGCACGGAGGGAAAGAATACAAGATAGGGGCGAGAGAGACGGATGTGGGAGGAGAGGGGAGGGAGGGAGAGGGAGAGCATATAGGAAGGAGAGGAGGAAGAAGGGAAAAGATGGTAGAAAGACAAAACTGGGGGAGGAGAATGACAAGATAGCAGGGGCAGCAGAGAAAGAGGAGGAGGAGGAGGAGAGTGAGCGAGAGAGAGAAGGAAGAGAGAGAAGGAAGAGAGTGAGGAGAGATGGAGAGAGAGAGAGAGAAGAAAGAGAGAGAGAGGAGAGAGAGAGAGTGATTTCCCCCCGGTGTGTCTCGTGAGTGTGCCATGTGGGTTGAGCGGCTGATCTGAGACGCAGTGTAGTATCTTGTGCGAGACAGCTGTGCCCACGTCATGCGGTTCCCCAAGGCACCTTATCATGGAACCGCTACACGGGCACCGTATCATCGAACCGCTACACGAGCACCTCATCATAGAGCTGCTACACGGGCACCGTATCATAGAGCTGCTACACGGGCACCTTATCATGGAACCGCTACACGGGCACCGTATCATCGAACCGCTACACGAGCACCTCATCATAGAGCTGCTACACGGGCACCGTATCATAGAGCTGCTACACGGGCACCGTATCATGGAGACGCTACACGAGCACCTTATCATAGAGCTGCTACACGGGCACCGTATCATGGAGACGCTACACGAGCACCTTATCATAGAGCTGCTACACGGGCACCGTATCATAGAGCTGCTACACGGGCACCGTATCATGGAGACGCTACACGGGCACCTTATCATAGAGCTGCTACACGGGCACAGTATCATAGGGACATAGTGTTGTCACGATACCAAAATTATGACTTCGATTCGATACCTGCCATGAATACCTCGATAGTCGATACTGAACCGATACCACGGTGAAATTCTAAAATATCTGAAAAAAAGATCAATAATGGTCTGGTTCGGTTTCACTTTAACCAGCTTGTTCCTGTCCGGGTTTTTTTTTGTGCAAATTACACCAATAAAAATAATAATTATTATTTCCCAGTATAGTATGAGCATAGTCTCTTGTTTGTTAACATATTTGCCGGACACTTTTCTTTAACATTTCCTGTAAAGGGAGTGGACAAGTTAGCCTACTTTAATATTTCATGAGTTTTATTGTCTCTTTCAGAGACCATAATTTATAATTGTTATATCCAGACAATATGCTCAGTAGGACGCAAACCTCCACCAGGTGTAGAGAAATGTGAGTTTAATTTAATACACTAGTGTGCAGGTAAATTCTGGGCTCATCATAAAGTCACCGCACGTTCATTATTTTTTAGTCCATAGTTTTATTTATTGTTTGTTACAAATTATAGTGTTTAAAGTGTTACAATTAAAAGTGTTAAAATTATAAGCAAGATAGCCTACTACTCAGTGGGCCATCTGATGACGCCTACATGAGGTCTAGCCTGCTGAAATTAATGTTTGGACTCTATACATTCTGGCTATGGGCTCTAGAGAGTTTGTAGCCTAGCTCATATCTAAGAAATAATAAAAAAGGCAGACTACATGCCATGATAAATATTACCAGAACTGATTGAATGTTAAATAGATCGTTTGCAAGTTATGCTAAAGTTACAATTATCAGCGTGAACATTGAGTCATCTTGCAAACAGACAGACAAACAGCAAACGCCAATGAAAACATTACCTCCGTCAAGGAGGTTTCTATGCTTACGGTCGTTATGCCTCGTCAAAATTCAATGTTGAAAAAATAGTTTTCCAACTAGCCTACAGGATACACCACACTCGTTTCACTTAGGCTAGTTTGTGGATACGATTGGGGCTGATCATGGTGTTTTCAATCACATTCGCTGACCTCTCGGTCTTTGAATTTGTTGTAAAGGTCGGGATGTCTGTCCGCAAGGTGCTGTGCGAAGTTGGACGTTGCCTGCATGCTTTTGTTTACATCTCTTGTGTCTGTGGGCTTGCCTTCACTGTCGACACATGCGAAATAGCTCCAGACTTCAGTTAGCCCGTCTATTTGATTAGCAAGCCGAGGACGGTCGGCAGGCGCTTCTGAACCTGTAGCCATCTCTCTCCCTCTCACTCACAGCCTGCTGCGTGCACACACTGTGGCTGCGTGTGAGAGGGGAAAGTTAGCCACGCCCACTAGCCTCTGCGTTCAAGAAGCATCACTGATAGTTGGAGCAGCTTCTTGCACAGACACGGAAAGTTATTTTTAATAAAGTATCGATACTAAAAACGTCGGAAATCGTATCGTTTTTTGCGTTAAGGCATCGTGATACCTTTCTAGTATCGGTATATCGTGCAACACTATAGGGACACTACACGGGCACCGTATCATGGAGCTGCACTGGTGAGCCTTCACTTCTACACGGGCACCGTATCATAGAGACACTACACGGACACAGTATCAAGGGGGATCCTCGCCTCACTAACCACCACCTGGGTGATGCCCGGCAGCCATTCTGTGCCAGAACGCCCACCACACACCAGCTTGAGGTGGAGAGTGAGGGAGTGAAACAGCCAATTACACGGGGGGATTCACAGTGAACGAGCCAATTACACGGGGGGATTCAAAGTGCCATTCACTTCCAGCAGCATATGGATTCATCAGCCATTCTGAGTCAATATGTGGAATGCCCCAAAACGTGAAACCCCCAAAACCTCAGCTCAGCAATCCATCTTTGATCACTCTCAGCTCCTCCTAAATGGTCTCATCTCCACCTCCCCAAATCTCCCCATTCCTAGGCAGAGCAAACCTGAAGAAGCGCCTAGAGAAACGCGTTGTTTGCTCCAAATGATATATACAGTATATGTATATATATATATATATATATACATATACACACACACACACTAGAAAAGCACTCAGAGAGCGCAGACCTCCAAGAGAAAACATAACCGCCTCCTGGATCCAGATGGTGATCCGGATCACTCCCAAAATGTAACCACTTCTTCCTTGGGTCATTTCAGACCTTTCTTGACCTTTCCATTTCATCGAAATCCATCCATAACTTTTTGAGTTATCTTGCTAATAAACAGACAAACAGACCAACTCCGATGAAAACATAAGCTCCTTAGCAGAGGTAAAAATACTAGTGATCTGTGTGCAGTGATTTCGATTGTTCACTCGATTGTTCACCCCATTTCTATGCTTTTGTTCTCGCTCCACACTCCGCATTTGTAACGCGCTCCATTTTCACAATGCAAGCGCTTCACCAAGCGCAGATCGGCGATTAAGCATGCGGGAAGAATGATCAGGGAAATGTCACACTGATTTCCCATCTCAGAGCCGCCTTCAAACCGAGAGCGCTCGTCGTGAATAAATCATTACACAATCCAGAATTACTTATTCAGAATCATTCACTCAGACCGAGTCCGAGGATAAAAAATTCATCAAGCTTCACTTTGCCGAGTCCACACAAGAGATCACACCACCTGTCTAGGTGGACAGGACAGTGTCCTCCTCGCAGTGACGAGAACGGGTTCCAGACCACAGGAATTATGATATCAATGTGATTGGTGGCTGAAGCTGCACACAGCTATCCCACCACAGCCTTCCCACACATATGTACACACACACACACACACACACACACACACACACATGTACACACTAACACACACACACAAAACACACAAACTGTGACTGTTATAAGATATACAAATAATTTCATAATAGAGTGATGAATTAATCAAATTCTGAACAATCATTCAGTTGTGAGTTGTCAAATCAAAATCAGTCCTCGCAGTGATGAGAATGGGTTCCACACCACAGGAATTATGATATCAATGTGACTGGTGTTAGAAGCTGCACACAGCTAGATCCCACCACAGTATCACGGACCTCCCCAGGAGGGTTGGCTGGTGGCATTACAATGAACCGTATAGGAGGCAATACGTGAGTTCAGAGAAGGAAGATGTGAATTAATTTTTCAGAGGATTATGTTTCCTGGATAGCGGTCCATGCATATCAAAATAGCGTCCTGGATTCCGCTTGATCAGTCATAGCACTGTCCGTATCTCTATTTCTCTGTGTTTTCTCTTTGTGGTTTCCTGAAACGGCCTCTCTCCTCTTCTCTTCTCTCTCTCTCTCTCTCTACAGAGCGAGGAGGCTTTGAACATGATCAGTGCAGTCGTCTTGACAGTCGTTTTAGTGGCTCAACCCACACTAGTCTCGCTCCGACGACAACGAGTCCTTGATGTGCGCGCTGGCTTTGTTTGGACACCGCCTTCCACAAAACACATGTCACCCACTCTCCCAAGCAGCAAGTTCAAGCAGTACACGCAGACACAGATGACACACACACACACACACACTCTCTTATTATCAAACACAAAGACACACAGGCGCACACAGGCACATACGCGCGCACACACACACACGCACACACTCAAGGCCCAGAGGGAGCATATGGCAGCGACAGCTTAGCATTTTAACTTGAGCTGCTTAATCGCCATTTTAATTGTGCAGAAATCTGTGGCGGTAACAGGATCAGCAGGGCCGAGGGCCCGAGCGTACAGGTGGGAGAGCCGCGCTGAGCGCAGACGAGCTGGAGCTCTATCTTTCTATCTATCTCTCTATCGCGCTATCTATCTATCTATCTCTATCTATCCATCAGCCCTAATCTAATTACCCGGGCGCTCTCACCGAGAGGACCCCAAATTAGCTTAGCGCCCCGAGCAGAGCAGCAACTAAACCTCCACAGAGCTCATTACTGCACAGGAGCTGATGCAGAGACCAGGCCAGGCCAGACCAGGCGAGACGAGGCGGAGTTTTAGCCTTTTGGTTTTAAAGGTATTTTAAGGAGTTTAGGGAGTCAGAGGACAGAGGAAGAATAGAACCAAGACAGGAATCTGACTGATTACAAATAACATTTTAGGAGATGTGTGTGTGTGTGTTTGTTTGTGTGCGCGTGTGTGTGTGTGTGTGTGTGTGTGTGTGTGTGTGTGTGTGTGTGTGTGTGTGTCTGTGTGTGTGTGTTATAGATCAAAGTAGAGATGCTTGAAGGGAATGTAAACAGCCCAGCCTTCTGTGCATGTGTGCATGTGTGTGTGTGTGTGTGTGTGTGTGTGTGTGTGTGGTCATCTCAGTCGGGTGGCATTTTGTGTATATGATTTGCCATTTGGTCAGCAAAACCTCAAAACCTCAACATCACATCATGTCAGTCCATATTTGCTGCTGTAGGATGGAGCCTGTTTTTGTTTATGTATGCATGGGTGCGGTCATGTCTGTCTGTATGTGTGTGTGTGTGTGTGTGTGTGTGTGTGTGTGTGTGTGTGTGTGTGTGTGTGTGCGCGCGCGTATGTGTGTGTGTGTGTGTGTGTGTGTGTGTGTGTGTGTGTGTGTGTGTGTGTGTGTGTGTGTGTGTGTGCGTGCGTGCTCATGTCTGCTTTCATCCTGCTCATTATTTTGCAAGCAAATGCTAATATCTCGCTGTGTCCCACTACAGTCTGAAAAACAAACAAAAAAACAAAAGACTGATATTCCGCTCTGTGCAAACCTGCAGTACAGTATGTCTGTCTGTGTGTATTTATGTGTGTGTGTGTGTGTGTGTCTGTCTGTGTGTATTGTGTGTGTGTGTGTGTGTGTGTGAGCGTGAGTGAGCTAGCCTTACAGTAAAGCAGCAAAGCCCAACCCCTGTGCTGCCTTTGTGTCCAGCAGAACCTAAGGTCACGTTGTATGATTTCCATGCCAACTGGACATGCCCCCCCCCACACACACACACACACACACACCACCCCTCTTCCTGACACAGCTGCTCTTCCGTGAGGTGAAACCTCTCAGATGATTTAATCCTGTTACGCCGGGATCAAAGTGTCCAGATATTTGATATAGACAGCATTATATAAATCTGACATCACGGCCAGGGCCAAGCTCTGCTCCTCCACCCATCCCATCCCAGCCAGGGCTGTGTGTGGGAGACAGGGCTGCTCTGCTTTCCCAGGGGACTTAGACAACTCTGGGGCTGGACTTCCTGTGAGCAGAACTCAGAAAAGATAGATAGATAGATAGATAGATAATCTAATACACTTTCCATCAGATTCATTTTATTGAGTTTTTTTCATTCTGTGTGTGTGCAGTGCACCCAAGATATTATAGTCTCCCACAGTCCTGGTTCCAGAGATGGGACAGTGGATGGGAGTGAGACATTATGCTACTCCAGCTAGTCAACACGGAACATAGAACTGATATCGGGAAACTGATATGTTTTTGAGCTCCAAAATATCAACAACCTTACCTGTGACCAGCGGACTCCACCATTAAAGTAAAATAAATAATTCCCAATCAGGGACATGGGCCCACTGTACACAGTTATAGGGGCTGGGTGTGTGTACTGTAGGCGTTAGGAGAGTCTTCTCCCCCCGCATGATGATAACGAAGATCCTTCATTACTGACAAGATAGAGCAACATAATGCATCTCTATGGAAGCAAAATTCGAACAGTTCCTGTCTGCTTAAAGATTTCGCCCCCCTCCCCTTTGCGAAACAGAAAGCGGAAATGTTCGAACGTTTGCGCCTCTCGCTCCGCTTTAACCCTCTCTGATGATAAGCACAGAGTGGTGCTCGCTACACTTCTGATGAGGCCCGCAGGCACTATGATGATATATTAGGCAAAGTCATTATCAAGTCTAATATTAGTTTTTTATGCTACTGCAATCTACACACTGAAAGTAAACTGGGACACAGTATGCTGGTGCTGCAGTAGTCTGTCTGCATATGTGTGTGTGTGTGTGTGTGTGTGTGTGTGTGTGTGTGTGTGTGTGTGTGTGTGTGTGTGTGTGTGTTTAACAGCAATGGATTTAATTTCCTTCTATACTGAGATTTAACCTTTTGAGCAAACATTGTGTCTCTGACCCAATGGCATTTACTCCACAACCCCACCCCAAAAATGCCCTTTACTCGTGTGTGTGTGTGTGTGTGTGCGTGTGTGTGTGTGTGTGTGTGTGTGTGTGTCTGTGGGTGCAAGTGTGTGCGGGTGTGTGTGTGTGTGCAAGTGTGTGCTGGGGTGTGTTGACAACGACAATGACAACACTACCAGACAGTAAAGCACACAGTGTGTCCAATAACATGATGACATTTACAACTTCTGCTACCACGCCCATCCAATGCCTTTCTCTTTCTGTGTGTGTGTGTGTGTGTGTGTGTGTGTGTGTGTGGTATGTGAGAATGTGTATGTGTGTGTGTTTGTTTGTGGTATGTGAGAATGTGTGTGTGTGTGTGTGTGTGTGTGTGTGTGTGTGTGTGTGTGTGTGCGCGCGCGCGCGCGTGTGTGTGTAGGCGTGTGAGAGTGAGCACATGCAAGTTAGTTCACTCATCAGTTCAGAACGCCCTGACAGGTGATTTAGCAGGTGGTGTTCAAATCAAAGGGCCCATCTGTGTAATCTATCAGAGCTACTGAGCTCTCTCAGCATACACACACACACACACACACACCCTCTCTCACTCACTGTGAGTGTTTGCGTGGGATCGGTGACGCACTGTGAGCTTGCAAACGAGAATGAGAATGAGAATGAGAATGTGTGTGTGTGCGTGTGTGTGTGCGTGTGTGTGCGTGTGCGTGTATGCGTGTGTGTGTGCGCGTGTGTGTGTGCAAACGAGGCGCGAGTCCATCAGCAGCACCCTACGCGGCTACACCTCCAGCTCTCGTTCATCTTCTCTGTTGCTCCACCAGAAATGAGATGCTACACACATACACACACACACACACACACACACACACACACACACACACACACACACACACACACACACACACACACACACACACACACACACACACACACACACACACACACACACACACACACACACACACACACACACACACACACACACACACACACACACACACACACACAGGGCGCAGGGAACGCACAGAGACCAAACACAGCGGCATACTGTGAGTGAGCAATCAATTAGGCCTTGGAAACAGAGGGAGGAAGAAGAAAGAAAGAGAGAGAGAGAGATGGAGAGAGGGAGAGAAAAGTGAGAGAGAGAAAGAGGTAGAGATAAAAAGAGGATGAGTGCAGCTGTATGGGGCAGAGATGTGCTGAGGGAGATGGATGGCGGATGATGTGTTGGTAAAGTAGCACTTCTGACTGGTACTTCATTACAGACTGCACAGACCGTACCGTTTCGTACGGATCACAACGTCTCGTACGGATCACAGTGTCTCGTACGGATCACACCGTCTTGCACGGATCACACCGTCTCATACGGATCACACCGTCTCATACGGATCACACCGTCTCATACGGATCACACCGTCTCGTACGGATCACACAGTCTTGCACGGATCACAGCGTCTCATACGGATCGCACCGTCTCGTACGGATCAGACAGACAGACAGACAGACAGACAGACAGACAGACAGACAGACACACAGACACACACACACACACACACACACAGATAAACACATAGACACACACTTGTGTATGTGCTACGGTAGAGGTTAGTACCTGGACTGGGGAAGCCCTTTCTTGGTGAGGTCCGTCCTCACCCTCTCCCCCACGTGCCTGTAGATCTCCACCAGACAGCCCATCGCTGCGTCCCGCACCTGAGGAGACACACACACACACACACACACACACGGTCAGCTGGCACAATACCGGGCTGTGCATTCTACATTCCCTTCAAGCATCTCTACTCCGATCTACAGCCATTACTGATTCCCTATCTGGTCCCAGTTACAGTGTTAATTACCCAGGCAGGGTCCTACAGTCTCCTCTCAGAACAGAAGCCTTTAAAGGGGAGGTCTGTGTGCTTGGGGAACAGAAGCCTTTAAAGGGGAGGTCTGTGTGCTTGGGGAACAGGAGCCTTTAAAGGGGAGGTCTGTGTGCTTGGGGAGCAGGAGCAGCTATGGAGGGCCATTCTGATGAGCCTCAGGAGTGGCGTTCTCCGTTCTGCCTAATTCAGTTGAGATGTAGCTATGGGCATTACACTAAACCCACTTCACAGGGATGTTAGGGCTCGATTTCGCAGACGTGGATTGAGTCTTTACCACGACAAATAAAACACTTCTAATAGAAAATAGATCTCCATTGAAAAAAAAAAGTGTTTTGTTTAGGATTAGGCTTAATTCACATCCGTACGTGACGCCGGTCCCTATACGTGATAATGCATGGATCATTCTATATGATGGTGACCTAGTTTCTCCGATGCAAACAGGAGGGAGACAGCAGAGAGGCAGGGCAGACAGGGTCAGAGAAAATGGCTTCCTGTTTCAGTTTCAGGCAGGAAGTGCTCTTCCTCTGGCGACAGCGCTATGGAGCGCAGCAGGACGGCGTTCGCGGCGTCTCTATGACAACTCTTTATGAGGACGCCTCGAGCTTCAGTGAAGTCGGTGTGTGTTTTATTAATTAGCACTGCTTTTCCTGTGTGACTTAGAACACACACAACACATCTATACTTAACTTCAAAAGAGATAAATATCCCAGTCTAGGGAGAGTGAAGCAAGATCATGCTTTCACGCAGTCACTAGGCACAGCTCCTCAAAGGAGTCGAAAAATAAAAGACAGGAAAAAATAAAAGAGGAGAGAAAAAAACAGGAGGAGAAGTGTGATTATATATCTCATAGGCTACACCATCTGCAAAGGGCCCTGACTCTTTTGTTTACACTCGTCAGACAGATGGTGGTACGGGCTGGCCTAGCACTACTCCCTCTGTCCAGCAGGGGGAGCTGTTCCCTTTAGCATCAGCAGCTCCAGCAGCAGCCCTGACACTCAGCTCCATTGTTATCCAGCCAACCAATCAGGGCCAGGAGGCAACAATGTGGTTTCAGCCTGCCTTCAAGATGCTATTTGGGAAGAGACAATGGCCTGTGGTGGCCGTCGCCTTCAGACCAGCCAAAGCTCTTGTGGCCTCACGGCGGCTTGGCACAGATATGGAGAGAGAGAGAGAGAGAGAGAGAGAGAGAGAGAGAGAGAGAGAGAGAGAGAGAGGAGGGAGGGAGGGAGTGAGAGAGGGAGAGAGAGAGAGAGAGAGAGAGAGAGAGAGGGAGAGAGGATGAGAGAGAGAGACAGACAGATAAAGAGAGAGAGGGACAGAGAGAGAGACAGAGAGGGAGAGAGAGAGGGAGAGAGAGAGGGAGGAGAGGAGAGAGAGAGAGAGAGAGAGAGAGGCACTCATTCAGAAAACGCTGATGCGGTGAAAAGCAGACAAAAGAGAGAGAGAGAGAGAGAGAGAGAGAGAGAGAGAGAGAGAGAGAGAGAGAGAGAGAGAGAGAGAGAGAGAGAGAGAGAGAGAGAGAGAGAGAGAGAGAGAGAGAGAGAGAGAGGGGTGAAGGGTCAGCCACGGGGCACGTACCTGACTGGTGGGGTCGCCCAAAAGGCTGCATATGTGGGGGACAATCTTGCTAAGGGTGAGAGCCTGGGCGCCATATCTGCAGAGAGAAGAGACAGAGAGTGGTGGTTAGAGAGAGAGAGAGAGGGGAAGGAAGGAAGAAAGAGAAAGAGAGAAGGGGAAGGAAGGAGAGGAGGATGAGACAACAACTAATTTTGTGCAGCATGAGGTGGCAATTAAGTCTGAGAGGCGGCTCCAGGGGCAGATTTGCTTCAGCTCTGTTTTTCTTTTGCAGCAGGACCAACAACTCTTTGCCAACACACTTTTTAGTTTTCTGGGTTTTTTACAAACTTTGACTTTAAAACTGAATCTGTCCTACTTTCTCTACAGCAGACCACATGTGCACCCCAAAAAACTGAAATGAAAAAAAGAGACAAACAAAAAACCACCACCAATGTTCAATTCAATCCCACAATCCTCTCTTTCCTACAGAGCAGATGCATGATGGGTAATGCCCTGCCTTAAATAGGCTGCTGATACACGGGGTGGCTCTCCCAACACTCTCCCCAATCCTCGAGGCTCGTTCCCACTGATCTATAACTTACACTGGATAGACTATCCCATTGTTGCCGCCCCATCATTCTTTGTCTAGATCAGTGAGGATGAGGATCGAGGAAGGAAGGGAGGGTGTATAAAAGACCAAATGAGAGGCACCCATGGTTGCACTACAGACCTGGAGAGATTGACCTGTGACCTCTCCCAGTCATTTATTTAATTCCGATAGCCGATGCTATGCTAACTACAGGGACTCTACCGATCTATTACAAACACTCTGCGTGATTGAAACTATTGCTTTATTGATATGATGTCCTTGCTAACTGATTTGTCTATTGCCTGATCTGCCTTTTTATTTTTCATTATATATAAGCATTTTCCATATTTGCATGTTGCATTTCCTGTTTCTACCGTTTTTGCAGAAAATGTGAATAAAAAGCATAATTACAAAACAAAATGCTATGCTAACTACACCTGTCCCTACACCTGGGCTGTGTCTCAAACCGCACTTCCATCAGCACACTGTTAGTGTGCACTGACTGCTACCTGCATTGTGCCCACTATTCAATGGTTAGTGTTGTCTCAATATCTGCACTATATACTTAAACTAAGTGTTTGAAGTGTGCAAGTAGGTGAGTTTGAGACACAGCAATGGTCTAAGATGAGCTAAGGTGAAGTGCTCCGTATCCATCGGAAGCCCCTGATTGGCTACGGGTGGGGTTGAGGCAGGGTCATAGGGGTCGGAGGCCCCTGATTGGCTACGGGTGGGGTTGTGACGGGTCGTATGGGTCCGAGAGCCACTCACGCGTTGAGGGTGCCGATGAGGCACAGACACACTCCCTCTCGCGTCCGGTTGTTCTTGTGCTTGAAGCCCCCGAGCATCCGGTCCCACACATACTGAAAGCACACACACACACAAGCATATTAGTACAGAAAGTCAAATCAGTGTGTGTGTGTGTGTGTGTGTGTGTGTGTGTGTGTATGTCTATCTGTCTCTCTGTGTGTGTGTGTGTGTGTGTGTGTGTGTGTGTGTGTGTGTGTGTGTGTGTGTGTGTGTGTGTGTCTGCCTGTCTGTCTGCATGTGTATCTGTGTGTGTGTGTGTGTGTGTGTATGTGTGGGTATCACCTGTGGGTTGGCGCCCTGGTCCATGATCTTAAGGAGTAAGGTCTGGTCCTGGTCCCGGACCTGGTCTTTGGCGTCACCCAGGCGGTCCATCAGACTGGGCAGAACTGCAGAACCGACACCAAACACACACACACACACACACGCACGCACACACACAACCACATCAGAACACCTCGATCCCTGGCAGGATTACCCACAGTGCATGTGGGTGTGTCTGGGCATGACACTAAGCCAAAGTTCCAAGTTTGCCAGACAGCATTAAAAATCTGTGAACCTTGCAAATCAGTTTCAAAACAAATGTGTCTTCTCCCTCTCTCTGTGTTTGTCCTGGTGCAGTTTAATCATAGCTGTTGACACTTGTCATGTCTGCATTGTGAGACGCCCTCCATGGCTGACCGCAAGCGTGGGTGGGCAGTGGCATTTCACTAAGTAAGAGTTCTCATTTATCTTCCTTTTTTAATTTTTTTTCTCTTTGTCTTTCTCTTTTCTGTTTCGTTATATGTGTAATAACAAAAACATGTAATGCAACATGTGAAGTAAGCAAAGTTTATGCCTTACATGCGAATAAACAATAGCAATAAAGTAGAGAAAAAAAAACAACAACCAGGTACAAATATGGCCTGGCAATCCACCATTTTGAAAGCACAATGCTGTCCCTGGATTAACCCTGTGTGTGTGTGTGTGTGTGTGTGTGTGTGTGTAAGTGCACAATGCTGTCCCTGGATTAACCCCGATGGGTACAGTCATGCTAATGACTCAGCAGTGCTGGACACTTGTCAGGTCTGATTAGCGTGACGCTCTCTAGGTGTGAACAGGGAGTTAACAGGTATGACGCCACGCCCCAAGTGTGTCAGTTCTACCAGAGACTCTCTAATGAGAAGACACAGCAACTCAAAGAGTCTCCCACAGAAATGTATGGGGCTAGTTTTGTAACACAAACATGGCAGTCGTCTACACATATTCTACCCCTTCCACTGCCAAAAAGTTGACATGTGAATTCATTGTGCCAATCATGTGGTTTGATCTCACAGCTGGAGCGAGGTTGATGTCGTGAGGCTTTGCGCACACGCAGTTCTGCCTGAAATAAGGCGCGTTTCCACTATCGGAACTGGAACTTGATTTTCTTGATTGACGTTCAGAACTTTTGTTGTTTAGATGCCCAATAAGGGCCCAAAATACATTGCTGTATGGCCAGCGAGTGGAGGGATATTTGTATGGTGCATTTTGTACCACGGCAGTTCACTGTGCTTCACAAAATCCTTATTAGATATCAGCAAACATCAGCCAATCAGAACAACTGAAATGCAGTAAGAGCAATAAACTAGTTTAAATAAAAAAAGAAAATGGGGGTGTATTCAAAATGAGGGACACCACTCTAACAGTATAGTAAAGCCTTGTGTATGGATTGATCATTCTTAATTGTTGTTTATTTGTTTGTTTATTTGTTTGTTGCTTTTCAAAGAAGCTCACCTGTTGACACTTGACCTCTGAAGCGTTCTTGCAGTCTGTTCAATAAGGCAGAGAGAATGTCCATTCCCAACAAAGCCAACTGGAAGAAGCAGAACAAAAAGCAGAAATAAATATATTTGAACACAATTAAACTTTAAACAAAAAAAAAACATGCATAAATGGAGTAAGTGAGCACAACTTTAATCCAGCATTACATCATCTGACCCACAAGTCAGGGCTTTGTGGTTTGATATAAAATGCAAACGAGAGCTCTGCAAAGGATTATGGGTAATCGAGAGCTGCAAAGGATCATGGGTAATGAGACAGTTTTCATCTAAAACTTATTTTTTCACGGACACGGTGGTCACATAATCCCCATTTAACACACCCCAGATGACAAGCATGAGTTCAGGTTTAGATAAACGTCACTGAACATCCCCTGGAGAGAAAGGGAGGGAACCACCGTCATGGAGAACACTAGCTCCACTGGGGCATGCTGCTGAGACAACATCACCACGGCAACCATCTTTGTCTTGGGGTGAGAGTGATGCTCAATGAACGTATAGTGAGAGCATCTCTGCCAACGCCATAACGACACATACGCATCACCCGGGCAGCAATGCCTGGGCTATGGTGCAATTTTTGGAACCCTTTTAATTGTACAACAACAAAATATTCTGAAGAGAACAACAAAGTGAAAACACTGCCACCTAATGGGGAAAACACTCCAAACACACTCTCCATCCAAACGGAGAGAGATGTGCAGATCGTATATATATATACAGTATATATATATATATATCAGGATGTCTTAACAAAATCTTACAAAACAAATCCAACGCTAACGTTTTCCACGGTAGACCCACCACACACCAGCACATGTATGTGGCAGAGCCAGACAGAGTGGATGTGATTACAGGGGAATCATTACACTTGTCTGGCTGGGTAATCCTGATCCTTTGTTCTAAGGGGGGAGGGGGGAGGGAGGTAGAAAGACCGAGAGAGAACGAGAGAGGGAGAGAGAGAGGGAGAGAGAGAGGGGGGAGAGAGAGAGGGAGAGGGGGGAGAGAGAGAGGGAATTACTGTAATTATACTGATGACACAGTACTTGAACAGGGTCAGGAGAGAAGAAAGGCGAACAGGGGGAAAAATGTCTGAGGGAGGAATAAAAGAGAGAGCACACACACACACACACACACACACACACACACACACACACACACACACACACACACACACAAGGTAGCAGAGTCTGCTCATTGTCTAGCTACACATGGCGACTAGTTGTTGCACATTCACACATGCATGTTAGATCCGTCCTCTGAAGCATGGACGCACACACACGCACACACACGCGCACACACGATCCTTATTATTTATCTACTGCGTATATTCACACTTGCACTCTGTGCAAACATGCGCACACCAGCACCTTCCTTGCCCCACATTTGTATTCCAGCCACATAAACACACACACAGCCATACAAATACAAACACACACACAAAAAAACATACTGACGTCTACAAATGCAAACACACACACACACACACACACACACACAGAGGGAGTGCCAGACCTGGCAAAGTGCCACAGGGACTGAGGGCAAAGACTGCTGCAGAGAATGCCTGGCCCCACACAAACACAGACGCACACACACACACACACACACACACACACACAAACACACACACACACGGCAGGCCTGGCCCGGGGCAAGTAGAGGAGCATGTGGGGCAGGTTGGCCGGCCAGTCCTCCGCCGGTCACCGTGATGGGTCAGCTGAGCAGCAGAGGGAAGCTGCGTGGTGTGTGAGACGCCCAAAACATGAGTACAGAGAAAACACAATGCTGTTGGTGCAAATTATGGGACTTTTCCGGGCCAGTAAGTGTATACAAGGGGCAAATCTGATACTGTACTTGCCCGAGGGGTGTGTGTGTGTGTGTGTGGGGGGGGGGGGGGGGGGGGCTACAGTGCGCACACACACACAGATAGACCTAAAGAGGGACAACAGCTGCACATGCACACGATCACACCTTGCCTCAGGACAGAGACAGATGTGTTTTTGCTTATTGTCAGACAAAGACACAGCTACAGTATGTGCATGAATGAACACACACAAACACACACACAAATACACTGAAGAAACAAATATCTAAACACACAACACACACATGCACATGTACACACAGACAGTCAAGAGAGGTGACTCACACCTGAGATGCATTGATTCTCGAGAGCTCACACATATACACACACACATACACACACACACTGTAGCTAGCGATCCATCCCAGCCCAAGATACAATAATTGGGAGCTAAATGAAGACACCAGACCCTGTAGTAATGAGAGAGTAACTGCCTCACTGTTCAGAGCCTAGCCCATCCTACTTCAGACGCACACACACACACACACCCTCCCCCTGTGATGGATGAAGCAGACCTCACCTACGGTAGCACAGGGCGAGGGGGCGTGGACATATCACACCCCGGGGGCCCCGCCTACCTGACCCCATTAAACAATCACAAAACAATCAGGAGGCGTGCGTTTGTGCGTGCGTGCGTGCCTAGCAACTTGCAGAGGCCAGTATGGGCGTAATAATATGTGACTGTGAAGTGAAGTGGTGAACCAGAGTTACAGTAACGAGATTAGTGTCAGCGGCTGCAAATGTTTCAGAGTTGCTAAGAGGCATCGAGGCAAAACAAACAAATGAATGGAAATGCATTTTCTTCGATGTCCACAATTTAATAAGCCTGTACACTATCCACACACACGCACACACACGCACACACACACACGCGCACACACACACACACACACACACACACTCAGTCTCCAGTTGAACATTGCTCCATGTCATCTCTATGAGTCACCAATTTGCTCTGTTGTGGCTGCAGTAAGAAGTCAAGTCTCTGACCTACACGGTCATAACATTTTTCCACCAGTGACGACACACACACACACACACACACACACACACACAGGTCTACTTAAGTCAATGACAAACAGCCCTCCCTTCAAAGACTTTTGGCTAACCACACTCACAGACAACTAAAAAGTCATGAATTACTAGTCCTTTCCTTTAAAGTCTGTAAACCACATTTACGTTCAAATGTGCACGTGCAAACACATACATGCACAGACAGAGAGAGAGTGGAAGACACACTCATGCACACACCCACACCCGCACACACCCACACCCACAGAGAGTGAGAGAGACTCAGCAGGATAAAGACACACACACACACACACACACACACACACACACAGTTCTCTTGGGAGTCTGCCCTTGCAGACGTGAGCAGACTTGGCTCTGGACACTGCAGGCCCTCTATGTGCAGAGCTGCTATATCTGGGCTATGACTCCGTCAACAGAAACATCCACACTTTCTGCAGAACATTTCATGAATACCCACCACTACCCAGCCCAGCCCTCTCCAGCCCTCTCCAGCGCTAAACTCTTCAGAACAGCTTGGTCCCTGACCTGCATCAGAGAGCGCTCTCTTTCTCTCTCTCTCTCTCTCTCTCTCTCGCCTCCATGCATAAGAGAGCGCTCTCTCTCTCTCTCTCCCTCTCTCTCTCTCTCTTGCCTCCATGCATAAGAGAGCGCTCTCTCTCTCTCTCTCTCTCTCTCATGGGACTTTTCACTCTTTTAATTGTTTTAAAACGACAATGCACTCCTAAACATCTGTTACTTTGTCCTCAAGGAGTATAGTGCATGAGCTGATGGCCGTAGAGGAGTATAGTGCATGAGCTGATGGCCGTAGAGGAGTATAGTGCATGAGCTGATGGCCGTAGAGGAGTATAGTGCATGAGCTGATGGCCGTAGAGGAGTATAGTGCATGAAGGCCCTGTTCTTCCACCTCCATGCACTGTCTGCAGTGAGACAGACTGTAACCTTTCTAATCCCTGCCCCCCCCCCACACACACACACACACACACTCTCTCTCTCTCTCTGTCTGCACCTCTCAACTGTACTTGCTCAGTCTCGTCTCATTTTCTGTACACTCCTTCGCATTCTCCCTCTCGACACTCCCTTAACTAGTCACCCTCATGTACGGTCTACACTGTAACCCCCACCCCCCACCCCCCACACTCACACACCCCTCAGTAGCAGTAGTGATTTTTCCATGAGTCAGAGAACAACTGGGAAGGATGAGTAAGCGAACTGGGGTGTGTATGTGTGTGTGTGTGTGTGTGTGTGTGTGTGTGTGTGTGTTGAGTTCAGTCTGGAGGGCGTGTTTGGGGTTATTAGCCCCTTCGGGCTAAAATACCAGCAGAAGTTACAACAGCAGTGCATGTCTGTGTGTGTGTGTGTGTGTGTGTACAATACCAACAGCATCTGAAGCGGGAGCAGCAACAGATCCTCCCTCTCACCAGCATCTCTCTCTCTCCCCACCTCTCTCTCTCTATCCACCTCCTTCTCTCTCCCCCCTCCCTCTCTCTCTCCCTCTCTCTCTCTCTCTCTCTCTGCTGTGTCATTGCCCCTCATACAGTATTACAGCAGAGAGAGGCGCGGATGGTGTTCAGCACTAGTCCGTATCTCCCCCACAGGCTCCGTATTGATCTCCCAGCAGGGCCCACTCACGCCCACAGCTGCAGCGCTGCCTATCTATTTAAACAGGCCTCGCACCGCGCCGTCACCCTATAGGAAATCTATAGCATGCTTAGGCTCTGCACTGATCTATAGCATGTAGCTTAATCGCTTGAGATTTGTTCGCAACCTGATAAGGATCTTTTATTTTCAGGTAAGAGGTTGTGATGTATTACGTCAGACACTGTATATCCCAATCCCAAAAACAGCCATATTAAACTGGCCCCTGCAGAGTAATTAGACCAATAAAACATTCTACTTTTAGCACAAAGCAAAGGGCAGTTGTAGAAGGTTCTGGCTAAAAGTTGAAAGTAAAAGAATTATGAAAGTTTACAGCTGACAACAACAACAAAAATAGTTCCTACAAGCAAAGACACTGCTTTGTTAGGGCACTTTAAGGAACATCACTGTCTTGTGTTATGTTTGATTCTGTGCAGAGAAACATGTCAATGTCCATGTGGAATCTGTGAGTGGTTCTATGTATAGGTAGAACCTGTGAGTGGTTCTATGTCCATGTGGAACCTGTGAGTGGTTCTATGTCCATGTGGAACCTGTGAGTGGTTCTATGTCCATGTGGAACCCGTGAGTGGTTCTATGTCCATGTGGAACCCGTGAGTGGTTCTATGTCCATGTGGAACCCGTGAGTGGTTCTATGTCCATGTGGAACCCGTGAGTGGTTCTATGTCCATGTGGAACCGTGAGTGGTTCTATGTGCATGTGAAATCTGTGAGTGGTTCTATGTGCATGTGAAATCTGTGAGTGGTTCTATGTCCATGTGGAACCTGTGAGTGGTAGGAAAGAGCAGACGAGCGCCTGGTCTGTTCAGAGAACACTCGGCGGAGTACAGTAGAGCTGGGATCAGATAACAGCAAGGGCCGAGCCTGTCCACTG
>NC_084997.1:29887411-29889583 GCF_963854185.1 Sardina pilchardus | reverse complement strand
ATAAAGCTCTTAAGCCAGAACTCACCTTCTCCATCACCCAACACATAAACCTTATCCTGCTGGATTCAGCCCTATACAACACATACGGACACAAACACACACACACACACTTACCAGCACCTTTCCGACACATACACTCAGTCTTCTCGTGTACAAACTCATTATTCTCCCTCTCTCTCTCTCTCACACACACAGACACACTTTGAGATCCGGTCATAAATGCTTGGACACTGTGGAGGTCAAGTGTGTAAATGGCTATTCACACACACACACACACACACACACACACACACACACACACACACACACACACACACACACACACACACACACACACACACACACACACACACACACACACACACACACACACACACACACACACACACACACACACACACACACACACACACACACACACACACACACACACACACACACACACACACACATTCCTTATCTTCTTACCAGCCCTGCCTCTTTACAACAAAAACACTCACAGTGTTATGAACAAAGGAGAGTGTGTGACCTACACCACACCACCCTCAGAGCAGGGAACAGGGCAGGGAGCAGAGAAAACACACACACACACACACACACACACACACACACACACACACACACACACACACACACACACACGCAAACCAAAAAGGCACTACTGGTTTAAAGCACTTTGGGTCAACCCTGTTACGCTAAATGTACTATAAAAAATAAATTGACCTGACTGAAAATAAAATGACTTGACGCATACATACACCAACACACACACACACCAACACACACACACACACACACACACACACAAACACAGTTTAACTGGTTTAACCCACTTTTGCTCTTGACCATGTCCCCTAGTGTCTGGTCACCTGTAACCCAAAGGTGAAGCATTAAATAATATGCCACCATCCACTCTATAACTGCAACGCCAGCAAATAATAGACAAGGTAGAATATGTTGTATGATTTTATGAAAATATGATGTATTGCGACATCGAAGCAAGTCAAATTTGTAGTTTCTGATGTCTCATTTCATCGAACTACAGATACACCACCCACTTCGTAAAGTTACATAGTGCGGTTATAGCCGATAGAGGGCCGCGAAGTGAATGCAGAAGTGTCGTTCACTCTGTTACGAGTTGATGAACCGCTGAAATGATTTTGGAAACATTATTTTAAGGTACGAAAAACTCTTTAGTGTTGCTTTAAAGTAAAAAATGCAAAGCCTCCATCCCATCCCACTGCTACTAAATGAATGCATGGAAACGGAAAGTAAGAGATCCAGCTTAAAGCTGACAGGGCTAATATACCAGGCCAACCTGACCCAGACAGGTATCTACGACAACGATAATGATGATGGGATGGCTCAGTAAGAGTAAGAGGACCCGGGGGAAAAGCAGCTTGCAGTGACAGAGATGAAATAAGCTGAGGAGGGGGTTGGCAAGGAAGGAGTTAGCTTTGACTGTCATTACACTGAGCTGAACGGGAGCTCGTCAGTAAGTAGTGAGATTTAGAGTGCTGGTTTAAAACTTTAAAGCACTAAGTCAAATGGGGTATTTAGAGTAGGATACTAGTTTAAAGTGGTATGCACTAATTAAGTAGTGAGAGTACTGGGTTAGCTTGAATGGACTAATTAGGTGGTGAGATTTAGAGTACTGGTTTAGCTTGAATGGACTAATTAAGTGGTGAGATTTAGAGTACTGGTTTAGCTTGAATGCACTAATTACGGTAAGTAGTGAGATTTAGAGTGGTGAATTTAGATAAGGCAGCAGAGATGAGGGACAGGGAGAGCTGTGTGTGTGTGTGTGTGTGTGAGTGTGTGTGTGTGTGTGTGTGTGTGTGCGTGCAGGCATGGGTTATATCCCTTTCACACACACAGACACACACTAAATTGAGTTGCAGGAAGGGTAGGAAACAACAAAGTATGGTAGAGGTCTTGGATGAAAACAAGAAGACTACAAATACCAAGATGACCCAGACAAACAAAAAAGAGGAAAAAGGAAAGGAAGAAGAAGAGGAAGAAGAGGAAGAAGGAGAAGAAGAAGAGGAGGATGATGATGTCATAGAGAAAGACATGATATGAAGACAAAGAAAGAGGAATAAACAAAGAAGGAGAAGCAAAACAAACAGAAGAGGAACACGCAGATGAAAAAGAAGAAGCACCAGAAAGTGA
>NC_084997.1:29869911-29884911 GCF_963854185.1 Sardina pilchardus | reverse complement strand
TAATCAGAACGCGCGGTCCTTCCCCTCAGTGCCACAGGAAGTGATGTCGTCTGAGGTGACGCCACTCAGAGGCCATCAGATCAGATCAAAACAAGGAGGAGTGGAGCCAGACTTCGCAAGGCCACCGACCGCTCGGCTCACTGCACGCACACACACACACAAACACACCACTAGGCTCACTGCACTCACTCACACACAAACACACACACACACACACACACACACACACACACACACACACACACACACACACACACACACACACACACACACACACACACACACACACACACACACACACACACACACACACACACACACACACACACACACACACACACACACACACACACACACACACACACACACACACACACACACACACACACACACACACACACACACACACACACACACGGCCATGCTTACTGCACCCAGGCCAAAGAAATGCTTACACCCATAATAGAGAACAGGCTCGTATGTGAACTAGGCAACGACGCAAACAGAACGCTTCAGTTAAGCTGTGTAGCTTCCCTGTGAGAAACATACACACACACACACACACACACACACAGTCCCAGTCCCTCGTTACTTGTGGGTTTCATCAGCTCCCTTGCCACAGACAGGTGTGTAAAATCAAGCACCACGCAGCCTGCATTCATAAACGAGGTGCTTGATTTTACACACCTGTGGCAAGGGCCCTGATGAAACCACGGAACAGGGAAGTGGTCATTCTCTAGCGGTAGGTAGTCATATTGTAAGAGTCTAAATAACCCGGACTGAGCCTGCAGGCCACCTGGGGAGAGAAGAATGTGGGAGGAAGAGGAGGAGGATGAAGAAAAGAGAGAAAGAGAGAGAGTGAGAGAGAGAGAGAGAGGGATTGTAAAAGTGTCCAGTTAACCACAGGCTGCTCTGAGTTATAGAACAGCAGCCCATAGCTCGGCCTCAGCAAGGACACTTCCTGCCCTTAACCAGCAGCTAGGCTTTCTTTATGACACACGCACACACACACACACACACTCTCCCAGCAGACAAGGCCAAACATTGTGTACCCCTCCAGTTAGCCTATTAGCCTGTTTGATTTGCATTGAGCTCAATGAGCATCAAACAGGCTAATTGGCTAACTGTAAAAAGCACCATGCCAATCTCTAGCTATGGTGAAGGGTATGTGATGATGTGGGGCTATTTTAATTCCAAAGGCCAAGGGAACTTTATCAGGATGCATAATATCCTGGATCCATGAAATAGCTGGCCTTTAAAAATAAAAACATATAAACAATCCTCCTGCTCCTATGGGAATTTAACATAGGGGTTGAATACTTATGCAACCTGTATTTAAGGAAGAACATTTATCTATTTACGATACATTCTTCAATCACAAAGAAAATTAGTGTCCTTAGCGGTTTGATTTTTACTCATTTTTTGAATTAAGGCATTACAATCAATTCTCAAAAGATGATTTTATATTCCTCTTTTTAGTCAACTTTAGCATGGGTGTGAATACTTACTATACCCACTGTATGCGTAGGCCAAGAGGAGAGTAACCCCGAGTTGTTCTTTGTGGTCGTTTCTTGCAGCACTGTGGCATGCTGTGAGCCTTTGCTTGTCTCTTCAAACAAGGGATGCTTGGAGGAAGGAAGGCAACAGGGGGGTCATCCACCTGTGCTCTGCCACCCAAAATAGCCCCTCTGCCCCCCTGGCCCGCTACCCCCCTGGCCCTCTGTTTTGCTTTCTCACTGGGCACAGTGTGGAGACGAAGGGAGAGTTACGGGGTATGAGGGGGGTTTGGTTTGAGACGCACTTTCCCTGCGTGATGGACACAAGCAGAAAAGGTCGCCACACTCCGGACTCCTAAGGGTTCAGAGGTCAAGTCGTCTCCTGTTGACTCATCGCCTGCTGTGCCTTTCGGATAAAAATATCTGGAATTCCAGGAATCCACGCAAAACAAGCCACAGAGAGAGGGAAAGCCTATGTGTTATGTGGTTGTGTGTGTTTGTTTGTGTGTGTGTGTTTGGGGGGGGGGGGGGGGGGTGTATGTCCATCCTTCTGTAAACTTCTCTGGGTTTAGCACAATCGATTTCTCAGTCTCAGGGTATGTGTGTGTGTGTGTGTGTGTGTGTTTGTGTTATGTGGTTGTGTGTGTGTTTGTGTGTGGGGGGGGGGATGTATGTCCATCCTTCTGTAAACTTCTCTGGGTTTAGAGCAATCGATTTCTCAGTCTCAGGGTATGTGTGTGTGTGTTATGTGGTTGTGTGTGTGTGTCTGTACGTCTCAACAACTCTGCAATCAAGAAGCAATTTCAGCCTGGACAGACAGCCATGGTTCTAAAAAAGCTCACCAAAAATAAAAAATCCGGAATTCTCCACAGCTGCCATGGACTCCACTCGGCCAACGACACAGCCGTCACAGCGGCAGCAGCAGCGTTAGCAACATCGGAGCTAGCACACTACGGAGCTTATCTGCATTCACGCTACGAACTGGGCTGCTCTGTCATAGCTCAAGAAAACAAAATCATAACTTTAAATAAATAAACAAACAAACAAACACATAAATAAACAAGTGAGTTTAATGTGTTGGGCTCCTCTGGGACCCTAGTGCTGCTCTGGGAGATGAAGTGGGCAGATAACGGATAAATGTTTTCCTCTTCCCTCTTCCTTCTCTCTCTCTCTCTCTCTCTCTCTTTCCCTTATCTTCCTCTCTCTCTCTCTCTCTCTTCATTTGTTTTCATGCCAGGGCCCAGATTCCCTCCTCAGAATGCTAAGCAGCATATGAGCGCAGCGGCTGGCGAGAGTGGTGAGATTCCGAATTCCACGCACACACAAGCACACACACACACACTCACACGAGATACCGGCGCATCCGTCCGGAGCGATTGGATTATATCTCCAACCCCTTGAGCCCCAGCACACTGCACGGCGAGTGTGGAATTCTGATACTGACGGAAGGAGTCGGCTCGGGAGCGGCCCGGGTGCAGGTCACGCTCCGACAGGAATGACACGCTGATCCACTCGGAAAACGTTATCAGAAACGCCACACGACAGCGGCTAGGGGCCACGCAATAACACCAGGCGACATTGGCTAGGGGCCACAACAATGCCACACAACAGCGGCTAGGGTCCACAACAGTAACAATAATACATTTTATTTACAATGCACTTTTCATCAGTGATCTCAAAGTGCTAAAAACGGCACAACAACGCCACACGACAGCGGCTAGAGGCCACTCAACAACGCCACACGACAGGGGTGTCCAGTCGTCCAGACACCCAACCCACCCCCTGGGGAAGATAAATAAATAAATAAGCCCTTCTCCAGGTTCTCTTTACGGCCCTTGCTTTAACCGGCCCAACCAGGTGTGAAGCAGCAGCATCAGCAGCAGCACATCTGTAACTCTGCCAGAGAGCGGAGCCGCCCTTTCTAATTAGCGAGCGAGAAGAAGCTACGCTTTATCTCCACGGGACACTAACTCATTTATGAGGGGATGGTGATGAGTCAGTCATAATTGCACAGCGCGTCGCCTCAGCAGTATTATAACCAGTCATCAAGCCACCATCGGCGGCCTCCTCACAGACGCCTATTATCCGTGGCTGAGGGTGGGAAGCGTGCTGAAGACTGACACACAGCCACAACCGAGGCGCCGTTCACATTCCTTGAACAGAGGCGGAACATTCAGAGCAAACTTGCTAAAATATTGAACTATTTTTGTGTAAACATTCCCAATAGTAACACTCTACGCAACTTCGAGCATCTTTGCGGAGAACTATCCCCTTTAAATGTTTGTGAGTGTTTGCAAACGTTCGTAGAAAAATCAAGACAAACAAAAATAATTTGCAAACGTTCGCAAATCGTTTGCAAATTCTGAACGTACCTGCATTGTGTCATGTGTTTAGTGTGTGATATGTAGTGGGTGAGTGTGTGTCTACACTTCAGACAGGCCTGACGTAGACCCACATCTTCTCCACCTGACCACCTCCACCTGAGCTCTCAACACCACGATAATGAGCTGATGCTAGCGGAATCCAAGCGTTCTGCACCTCTTAGCATTAGTCTTATGATGGCGAGCTAGCGGAATCCAAGCGTTCTGCCCCTCTTAGCATTAGTCTTACGGTGGCGAGCGGGCACAGAGCTGTGCAGTAGGCAACCTGCGCTCCCATGCCACTTTAGAGAAACATGCTACGCTAGTAAGTTACGCACACTGGTGCCACTTGGGCTTGAGCCTCCTGCACTGGTGCCACTTGGGCTTGAGCCTCCTGGCTGGCTCGTCTGACTCCAGTGCCCAGTTGGCTGCAAGTTTGTGTGTGTGGGTGACATTCACCACAAAGGTTTTACACACGTGCCTCAATGACAAGAAAGTAATTCCAGTATTCTTCACATTACTGAATCAAAGTTCCGGTAACATTAGCTAGCTTATCGATACCAGTTTCGTTCCGGATCTCTCTTATCGATTCCTGAACGTGAGGACCAGCAACTGTTCCGGAGCTTTTTTTATTGATTCCTTTATTTTTAAATAATTCTACCTTTGTGTGCTTTAGGTTTTCTTTTTAATCATGATCTTTACATTTCTTTGAATATTGCCCTTCTATGCTTTTATAAACCTGAGGACCAATGCGGGTTCTGGATCTTTCTTACAGACACCAAAAACGTGAGGACTAGTCCCCGGTTCTGGATCTTTTTTTATTGATTCTAAAGTTCTGGTTCCCGACCTTTCTGGTGATCTCACACAGAGGATGGCAAGAGGAAAGGACGTCATGGTGGACTGAGGGCCCTGCTGCTGCTGCTGCTGCTGCTGCTGCTGCTGCTGGGGCTGCTGTTGTTGTTTTTGTGGTCCTCCTGTTTCATGACATGTCATCTAAGCGAGGGGGACAGCCGTCTCCTCCGCCCTGTCGCCATGGTGCTCATGCCCTCATCAGTTCGCCTCTCCTCACTGTCCGTTCACATCACCGTCCCCCTCTCACTCGCACACACACACACACACACACACACACACACACACACTCTCTTTCTCACGCACACACACACACAAACACATACACACACACACTCTCACACTCACACACTCTCTCTCTTACACAGTACACACACACACTCTCTCCGTCTCTCTCACACACTCTCTCTCTCACACACACACACACACAAACACAGACACTTTTCTCACTTCTCCACCCTCTCCCCTCTCCTCTCTGCTCTTTGCTCTGCCAGTCTCCAGTCTCTTCCCTACTCCATACTCTTCCATATCCAATCACTGCTCCGTACTCTATCTCCATATCCAATCACTGCTCCGTGCCGTCTCTAGACCTCTTCAATCTAAATCTCTATTTTTTCTACCTGCGCCTCAGTCTCATTCTCTCCACTCCTTCCCACAGTCCAATAGTTCAGACTCCCCATCTCTCCTCTCTCTATATGCACTAAACTCACTCTTTTACGACATCTACTCACTCTCCAATCTCTCTCAAAATCTCCATCTTGATCACTTATTCTCTATCTCTGTTCATTTCCATCTTGATCACTTATTCTCTATCTTTCTCTTTCTCTCTTTTTCTTTCTCTCTCTTTCTCTCTTGCCCTCCCCATGTCATTCTGTCTCTATGCAGCTTGTTCACTTTGTCTGGCTCTTTCTCTTGCTGTCAAGTCCGTGTGTCTGCCTCCCATCTCCCTCTCTCTCTCTCTTTCCGTCTCTCTCTCTTTCTCGCTCTGTCTCACCCTCCTTCCCACCCTGTCTTTCCCTCTCTCATCCTCTGTCTGTGTGTCTGTCTGTCTGTCTCTCTCGTCTAAGCTCAGTCCCCTCAACCCAGACTCTCTCCATCCTTTTGTTCATCTTTTTCTCCATCTCTGTCTCTCTGTCTGTCTGTCTGTCTCTCTCCATTCTCTTCACCAAGCCCATGTCTCTCTCGTTCCCTCCATCCACTGCTCCCTCTCCCTCTCTCTCCCTCTCTCCCTCTCTCACCCTCCTCCCATCCCTCTCTCTCTCTCCAGTCCCAGACTGTCCTGGTGTGCCCTCTTGCCCACAGCGGTGCCCTCTCCCCAGGGACTGGCTGGCCAGGGCTGGGGGGCCCGGGGGGGGGTCGGCTGCCCGAGAGTCAGCCGAGGACTGCCAGAGCCAGAGCCAGAGCCAGCACCAGACCTGCGGCACGGGCATGACGCCGCACAATCAGAGCCACCCATCCGAGAGAGAGAGAGAGCCCGACCAATGTAGCGAGAGGACACCCTGCAACACACTGGCACACACACACGCACACACACACACACACACACACGCGAGATGTAAACTGATGTGACCTCTCCACCAGGGTTCACTTGTCCACAAGTGGCTGTGTTGCGGTGGAGCGTGCTCAGAGCGGCCCGTAGATGGCGTGTGACCCCGCTGCCCTGGCTATCTTTAGCCTCATTCATTAGCCTCAATCAGTGCTGGAACACAAGAAAAGCACAGCCGCGTCCAAACCACACAAGTCATCATGCCTTCCAATTCTCTCTCTCTCTCTCTCGCTCTCTCTCCCTCCCTCCCTCTCATTCCCTTTCTCAATCCATCTCTCTCTCTCTCTCTCTGGCTTTCCCTCGCTTTCTCTCACTCTCTTTCCCTTTCTCCATCTCTCTCTGTCTGTCTCTCTCTGTTTACATTCATTCAGACCTGTTGTTAACATTCAACAAGCCCATACGTCATAGGCCTTATGTGTTGTGTGACTGCAGCAGGGAGCACAGTGTGCATGTGTGCGCTGTATTGGGCTGAGGCAGGACGAGTAACTGCTCTGGTTCTGTTCTGGGTGCAGTGGGGTGGGGAGAGGCACGCAGGTTCTGTTCTGGGTGCAGTGGGGTGGGGAGAGGCACGCCGGTTCTGTTCTGGGTGCAGTGGGGAGGGGAGAGGCACGCCGGTTCTGTTCTGGCCGCAGTGGGGTGGGGAGAGGCACGCCGGGCCTCAGAGCTGCCATTTCCATTTAAAGAGACCCTATGCAACTTTCTGCAGGAGACGATCGCTCCTTGTTTACATCTGGAAGTCTGAGACGAAGAACCACGCTTGCAATTTATATATTTAAATATAGCTTATACATGTATAAATATACACGCTAAAGCTGTCGGGGAAGCTCTGCAGAGAAAATGCAAGCATAAAACGAGCGAAAACGAAAAACGAAACCGAAACCAGAGATGAAATCGCCAATCCTGCATAGTTCCTCTTTAATGGATCCACAACAGAGAGGCCGAGCTAAGAGAGGTCATTCCTTTCCCTAGCGATAGGCAGCTAGACAACTGGGACTGATGAGGGGGGAGTGGAGGGGGGCGGGGTCTGACCTGACTGGCAGCTATCTGATGGTGACGGTGGCGGGTGGCGGGTGGCGGGTGGAGGACGATGTTTGAAGAGGGAGAGGCTCTGATTCTCATCTCGCTGGAGCATGACCTCGCCTGTGCGAGGGATCTAAATTACATGCATGCACCAGCTTGCTCTTCAACAGACACACACACACACGCACGGATAGACACACACACACGGATAGACACACACTTGGAAGATGTTCCTCTCCAGCACTCTTCCTCACTCTAATCAAAGATAAACTAAAGGACACACATTCTAACACAAACACAAACACACACACACACAAACACACACACAAACACACACACCGCTTAAATCTACTTTCATCTCACTCCTCCTAATCAAAGACAAAATGAAGGACACAGAACTGCGTGCAGGCCTAACAAGCTACGCTTCCTCAGACACTAGGCGAGGCAGCTTCAGAGTGATGCGATCGATCGGCCGCCCGCCCGGCCGCCCGACCGCCATGGTCATCTCTGGGTTTTAATCCCCACTATATCTACGGTAACAGTTCCAGTCTGGGGGGATTTGGATGATTAGGTCACTCCCAGTTCCAGTAACTCACTTAGAGAAGAACAACAGGAGAGGCCAGGAGGACACAGCTACAGCACAGCTAGCGCGCCGCTAACGCTCATGTAATCCAATTGCTAAACCTGTCGACGGGTCAATGAGGGGCCCTCAGACCACCACACACACCCCACATGAATAGCACAGCAGCGGGCGCGGGGGCCCCTTTCTTGCAGCCCAGGGGGGGGAGGAGGGGGCAAGAAAAAAAATGGGGTAAAAAAAAGAGGACCAGGAGCAAGAACCAAGAGGGAACAAAAAAAAAACTCTTTTTTTTTCTCTTTCTGCTTTTTTTTCTGTCTTTCTTCTTTTTCTCTCTGTTCTAAAAGGGCTGATTGACAGCTCGGTCTTGGCTCAGGAAATGCTAGCTGTCATGACAGCGCACCATGGCAACTCTGCTTGAGAGAGCCAGCGGTTTCAATGGAGGAGCGGCGGTAAGAAGAAGAGGAGGAGGAGGAGGTAGAGAAGGAGGTAGGAGGAGGAGGAGGAGGAGGAGAGGGAGGAGGAAGAAGGAGGAGGAGAAGGAGGTAGAAGGAGGAGGAGGAGAGGGAGGAGGAAGAAGGAGGAGGAGGAGAGGGAGGAGGAAGAAGGAGGAGGAGGAGGAGGAGGAGAGGGAGGAGGAAGAAGGAGGAGGAGAAGGAGGTAGAAGGAGAAGGAGGTAGAAGGAGGAGGAGGAGGAGGAGGATGCATCAAGAACCCTTTCCACCCAGTCACCTGTCATAATAAGAATTAGAACAGGGCTCTTAGGAACCACACTAATCATACAAAAGTTAGATCTCATACTTTTGCCTTCATCTTTCTACATATTTTATTACATGCTATAAAGTCAATCCCTCCAAACCACTTAAACAACAACTCGATGTAAGCCTGCATGCCAGTTAATTAAATAGGGCCTAATGCACCGTCAAGCACTTCAAAGTCATGGGCACTTCTATAGGAGAGTATATCCATGTAATGCTCGTGTGGGAAATCTTAGAAAGCCTTTTCAATTCAATTCTGCTTCCTGTCAAACCCTTCTGATGTCACAGTGACATTTTTAAAGTCTTCACTAAGAGGCGCTAAGTAGTGCCCAAAATGTCAGCTATGTGCACTCAAGAACGCTAACACTTTTCCTTCTGATGTTCCTACAGAACGGGGGTGGTTGGGTACATGACAAACATCTCTTGCTTAAGGTCAGACTGCTTTTGCTCAGGTCGAAGCATAAAGGTTTTCCATCGCTCGGAGGTGACACAGGAGAATGTGCGTGTGTGTGTGTATGTGTGAGTGTGTGTGTGTGTGTGTGTGTGTGTGTGTGTGTGTGTGTGCCGGAAGCTCTGGAAAACACAAGATGCCTTGGTTGTCAAAGTGTGAAATACCAGAGACTTCATCAGGGGACGCTTTATAATGGGGGGCATTGATGAGGACACACAAAGACACAAAGACAGAGGGCAGCATAAAGAGTGTGTGTGTGTGTGTGTGTGTGTGTGTCTCACATGGTAGAGTCACAGTGTGAGCTGTAGGCATTGACGACGTGACTACGTCCTCTGCACAGAAACACAGAGCGACAAGGATCAACCTCCTGACAATCGGCCCATTCACCACATCTGCGGAAGGGAAACCAAGCTAACGGATTGACGCCAATTGTAGAAAAAAAACGAATCTCTTGAACCCAAGGCAAACAAATATGTGTGTGCGTATGTGTGTGTGTGTGTGTGTGTGTGTGTGTGTGTGTGTGTACAGAGATGCTTTTGGCTGCCCTTGGCATACATGGGCATGAGGTCCAAGGCACAGTAGCTTACCATCATTTCATGCTTCTGAAAAGGACATTTCACATGGCAGACCTGCGTTCAGAGAGGACAAAGTCACCTCTGTTGGAGATACAGCTAGCTAGCAGCATCCTCAACACACACTAGTGTTGTGCATCCACACACCAAATCTGCATCCACGCACCAAAACCACATCCACACACCAAATCTGCATACACACACCAAACTTGCGTTCATACACCAAATCTGCATCCACACACCAAATCTGCATCCACGCACCAAAACCACATCCAAACACCAAATCTGCATACACACACCAAACTTGCATTCAAACACCAAATCCACATCCACACACCAAATCCACATCCACACACCAAATCCACATCCACACACCAAATCCACATCCACGCGCCAAAACCGATCTCTGAAATGTCCATGTGTCCCTACTGGGTATAAGCATCAGCTAATACAAGCAATACAGGTTGTATAGACCAACTAGTACTGCAACACTAACACACTGAGGGCAAGGCACTGAAGCAATGCTTGAACATGCACACTTCAGCCTCCTGCAAAAGGATGAATATTGCATCTTTACAACCCAGGGCCTGTCTCTACTGTGTCTGAGTCTAAAGTGTGTTCGGTTCAGGGTAAACAAGGATGCTGTTTACTGCCATTACTGTGGTCCTGAGTACTTTAGTAGCCTCAATAACGTCAATAAAAGCTAATAATTAAACCAACTGAAGTGATGACTCTAAGGGACTGTGACACTGCATTTTTGCAGTGTAGTGTTATGGGTCTGTATCTGTTGGCCATAATAACTGCTGAGTCAGCTTTCCCTGCAGTCTAATAGATCAACAACAACAGATTGTGAGTTGTGTGAACTTAATGAAAACACACACACACACACACACACACACACACACACACAGTCTCTCTCTGTAATGAAAAAGACAGAGAGAGCTAGAGTACATCATTTCTTATCTGTGAATTGAATTGAAAGCAGAAGTGAAACCACACATAGAAACCAAGGTGCTTTCTGAAGCGCAAGGGCACTCCTCTGACACAAACACACACACACACACACACCATTACTTATGTGTGTTGAGTATGTTTTCCTCCTCATGATTAAACAAACGTACTTTCCACCTCCTACTCTTATGTCTCTGACTGACACACATACACACACACACACACACACACCTTCAGTGATGAAACTGCCTGAGTGGTGGAGTCGATGTCTCATCTCAAACAGGCCCACGGTGATTTTCAACACCGTCATGTTTTCACACACAAGCCCATGCACACACAAACACAAACACAAACACAAGCATACACACACACACACACACACAAGCCCATGCACACGCGCACACACACACACAGACACACATACACACACACACAGACCAGGGTCATAACAAGAGTCAATGGAGCGTATTGTATGCAAAAAATAAACAGCCACAAAAGGTCAGGTTGTCACCCAATAACCGGCACATTTTTCTTTCCCAAAAACTATGACTACATGTTGCCTGGTGCACTTTTAAGACCGGGGGGGGGGGGGGGCAGCTCCCCCCCCTGCAGCCTGGAGTCCGCTCCTAATTACAGACAATTAACAAATGGGCCTAAAGAGAAACAACCCGAGAAAGCAGAAGACGACACACACACCCACACACACACACACACACACACACAGATGGTGTCTCTCTGAGGGGGTGGTCATAAAGCAGCGCTGCACTGGGACTTTTGGGAGAAGACGGATGGATCTGGTGCTCTGGCCCCGGGCCACGGCAGGGGGTTTAGGCCACCGGGGGACAGATGCCTAAGCCTATTTTCAGCTCTCCGACTTTTTGGGGGATAAAAAAAGGAATTGCTCATGTTTGGAGATTTGAGAGAGAGAGAAAGAGAGGGAGAGAGAAAGAGAGAAAGAGGGAGAGAGAAAGAAGGAGAGGGAGAGAGAGAGTGTACGAGAGAGAGAGAGGGAGAGATAGAGAAAGAGAGAGAAAGACAAAAAGAGATAGAGGGAAGGAAGGAGGGAGAGAGATAGAGAGAGAGAGGAAGAGGGAGAGAAAGGGAGACCCGAGACCAGAGACGTTTCCACGTCGGGCTGGCTTGTTCCTGAGGATTAAGACGGCAAGTCGAAACGCAGGCGGAAAGACAAAAGTACGTGGAAAGGAGGCAGAATAAATCCGTGGGTTGTCTTTCACCTCGTCCCCGGCGTATTAGGTGTTTAGCTCACGGTGTTCTTGCGAGCCTGCTCACTTCTTCGCTCAGTGTCCAAAAACACTTGATATCCCACAAAGAGCCTTAATGGCTTATGAACGTGACACCGCCTGCTCAAGGGTTCTATCCGGATCTGCGCCGTCTTTGGGGCGGATCTGCGCCGTCTTTGGGACGGATCTGTCTTAAGAAGACACAGAGCTGCGCCGGCTACGGCTCAGAGCAGGGGGGGCTCACAGGGACTCTGATGTACAGTATGAATATCAACTAATGCCAGCTCCTCACAGAGAGAGCTGATATCCAGCAGCATGAGAGCAGGAGTATGATGGCATAAGTTAACGCACTGTAGGCACAGAGAGAGCAGGGGGGAGAACAGAGAGAGAGAGAGAGAGAGAGAGAGAGAGAGAGAGAGAGAGAGAGAGAGAGAGAGAGAGAGAGAGAGAGAGAGAGAGATTCAACACCCATTTATTAGATCATTCCTCAAACCGTGTAATGAACTCATGCCTGAGGCAAAACCACACACACCACACACAAACATACATGCATAAATACATTCATACATAAAAATCCCAATACATCATATCTTAAAATGCACCTGACCATGCACCCCCCACCCACACACACACACCCACACACAACAACCCCCCACCCTCCACACATCCAGAAACCCCAACAACGTTCTTCACCAGGCTGTAATAGGCAAACTCAATTTTAATTTGACCACACACAGAGAGAGAGAGAGAGAGAGAGAGAGCGAGAGAGAGAGAGAGAGAGAGCTCAGTGGTTTAATACATGCAGGTGAATTAGAGGGAGTGGTAGAGAATGGAGGCCATTTAATCAGCTTATTTATGGGCCAGATAGACACGCAGCAGCTCAGAGAGGGACAGCCTAAATAAGGTGGAGTGCTATTACCCCAATACTTAAATCACACACATTACCTGCTCTCTCTCTCTCACACACACACACACACACACATATATATATAAATATCAAGGGGCGTGAAACAAACACACAAAGAGAGAGAGAGAGAGTGAGAGAGAGAGAGAGAAAGATGCTTTGCCAACACTATATCTACAGTCATGTTAATGTTGAGAGAGAGAGGGAGAGAGCGAGAGAGAGATAATTTAATTCATTGCATTTGGCAGGGTTGTGCATGTGTTCTTTTTTTTCACTGGAAATCCCATATTGAGTTCGTCAGTGTGCAGGAAACCCTGACAACACCACTACTCCTGTTAGCACATGTCAGAGATGAGTAAACAAAGGAGGGAGGGAGAGAGAGAGAGGGAGAGAGAGAGAGAGAGAGAGAGAGAGAGAGAGGGAGGGAGGAGACAAGAGAAAGAGAAGACAGGATGGATAGGACAGAGAGGAACAGTGGGGGGAAAAAAAGACAACACAGTCTTGACATGCTGCATTTAGCACGGAAGTATTCAGGAGGCAGGAACAGCAGGGGGTGAGTGGAGAGAGGAGGAGTGAGACACAAAGAGAAGAAGAAAAGAGAGAGAGGGGGAGGGAGAGAGAGAGAGAGAGGGAGAGAGAGAGAGGGGGGAGAGAGAGATGTCTTGACAGAGAAAATGAAGCGAGAAGTTATGTGCCATCTAAGATAAGACATCTGGTGAATATGCACGAGTGGAGGTGGAGAGGAGAAGAGACCGGACAGTGAGACAGAGAGAGAGAGAGAATGTGTGTGTGTGTGTGTGTGTGTGTGTGTGTGTGTGTGTGTGTGTGTGTGTGTGCGCGTGTACGTGTGTGTGTGCATATGTGTGTGTGTGTGTGTGTGTGTGTGTGTGCATAAGTGTGTGTTTGTGTGTGTGTGTATGAGAGAGAGAGAGAGAAACAGGCAGCCTGTCCAATTCATCCCTCTCTAAAACTATTTCTCCCTTTCCTCTCCCTCTCTCTCTTTCATGGCAGCAGGTTCATGAAGGCTACAGTCTCAGATCCATTCCCCTCCTTTCCTCACCACTCCCCTCTCCTCTCCTCTCATCCAACACCCCCTCTTCTCCTCTCCTCTCCTCCCCTTTCCTCTCCTCTCATCCAACACCCCCTCTTCTCTTCTCCTCTCCTCTCCTCCCCCCTCCTCCCCCCTCCTCTCCCCTCTTCTCCTCTCTCCTCCTCTCCTCTTCTCTCTGCTCCTCAAATGCCCCTCTCCTACGGGATCTAGGCTATCCCATCAGCCCTTGCTCTACGTGTCGTCAGCGGCAACATGGCGTCTCCCTGCTGCCAACCTGGCTCCTTTCTCATCACAGTCACAGAGTCACACACACACACGCACGCATGCGCACTCCCACACACACACACTAACACACACATACAAACCACACCCACCACTGCTGCACTACTGATGGGGCTGTGTACACATAAGAATGCACACACACACACACACACACACACACACAATAAAAAAATACATGTGCAAACAGAGTCTACATGAATGTGAAAACACTCATATTCATATTGGACACAAAGAGTCTCATTCACTCACACACATTAGCATATTACACACACAACATGAATATCAATTCAAGGAACACTTCAGCAGATGCAGTACAAACGCTGCTCCCTCAGTCCATATTTCACACTAAATGAAACATGCAGGCAGGCAGGCCGGCACACACACACACACACACACACACGTATAGGCAGAGAGTGAAAACGGACAAGTCAGATAGCAGCTGTCTAAGACTGCTCCTGCAGATCTGATCTGGCACTAATATGGGTCAACTCAGGGCCGCATCAGGGCCACATCAGGGCCACATCTGGCCCTGTTTTGAGGTGCTATCAGCATCACCTGCAGCATTCTCTGAGATAGCGATGGGAGTAAAAGCATAGAGTGTGCAGGCAGAGGAGGAACAACCCCATATTCACTCAGGCAGAGGAGGAACACCCCCATATTCACTCAGGCAGAGGAGGAACACCCCCATATTCACTCAGGCAGAGGTGGAGGACCCCCATATTTACTCAGGCAGAGGAGGAACACCCCCATATTCACTCAGGCAGAGCTGTCCGCTACTCCCCTCTCCTCCTCCTCTCTCCTCCCTTCCCTTCTTCTCCCCTCTCCTTCATTCCCCCATTCCTCTCCATCATTTCTTCTATCCTCTTCTCTCCTCTCCTTTTCTCCTCTCCTCCCCTCCCCTCCACTCTCTCTCTCTCTCTCACTACACACACACACACAGGC
>NC_084997.1:29829911-29864911 GCF_963854185.1 Sardina pilchardus | reverse complement strand
CGCTGTCTCCCTGTCTTGGTGAATGTGTGTTCGCCTTCTGTCATCCACTGCTCCCATGAAGCTCGCAGTTTAGCTTTGAGCGACCTGTTGATTCCACCCGGAATGACGGCAAACTCCGAAGTAGTTTGCTTCACTTGTTTTTTGACAGCATCGGTGAGATGGGCGCGCATGGAGTCGTAGATCAATAGGGACGGATATTTGTGGAAAAAGCCACTGGGGTCTTTATAGCCTACGAACACTATTCTAGGCCTAATATTATGGTGAAGCACTTGTTACTCTGCGACGCTCCTGACTACGGTAGCCATAACAACCAGAATTAATCCATATATAAGGCGCTCTGGATTATAAAGCGCACTGTCGTTTTTTGAGAAAATTAGAGGCTTTTAAGTGCGCCTTATAGTGCGGAAAATACGGTACATATACCAACAGGCACACTGTGATGAGCATCAGTGCACATCAGCAGCACTGTAGCCAGGAGGCAAGCTCACACCTCTGCTCTGGCTGCAGCATGTCCTGCCACACTGCACTGGTCAGCTGCAGTCCCTCACACACACACACACACACACACACACACACACACACACACACACACACACACGCAAACACACAAACACACACACACACACACACACACACACACACACACACACACAGAGACACACACACACACACTCTCACTCTGTCTTTCTTTCTCTTCATCTTTCTCATGCACAGTCATGTCCTTAGCGCATTAGCAGCAGTATGCTAGCATCAGGCCATTAGCGCTGGCTTATTCTTTAGCAGATAAAGAACCTCCACATCTACAGAGGAACTCAAATGGCAACGTCAACACAAAACTCAAAAGGCCAAAACTCAAAAGCCCACTCCAGGCTCCTAAATAAGAACCAGAACTGAGTTCTGCTCATGTCCTCCACAGCTCCAAGGCTCCTCCCAGATCAGGCTTTTCCTCAATGAACGGCGGCTGTGTCTGGAGACGTTTAACTAGGCCTGTAAGATGTGCAGCATCGCAACGCATCCAGAACCAACTCTGGCTTTGTTGTGCTACTACCACAAGCCAAACAAAAGAAACCTTCAACTTCACTTTTGGACGCTTCCTCTCTCCATTTCCCTCTCTCCGTCTCCCTCTCTCTCCCTCTGTCTGCTTCTCTTTCTCTCTCTCTCTATCTCTCCCTCCCTCTCTCTCTCCGCTTCTCTCCCTCTCCCTCTCTCTCCATAACCACAGCTCAGTGATGCTCTCCACTGGCCTGGTGTCCCCACCGCTGACACAGCAGCGGCAGTAGAAGCAGCAGAAACAGCAGCAGCAGCTGCCTCGGCACGGCTGGCTCTCCCAGACACAGTGTGTCCAGTCTCTGGGTCTCCTGAGTGACCACAAACGCTTGGGTGCTGCTGCTGCTGCTGCTGCTGCTGCTCTGGGCTGGACTGGACTGGACTGGACTGGACTGGGCTGGACTGGGCTGGACTGTATGCAGCCCAAGGAGAGGAGAGGAACATGGGGGAGAGGAGAGGAGATGCCAAAAGCAACAGCTGAGACCAGACACAGAGTGACCGTGAGGAGGGGAGGAGAGGGGAGGAGAGGAGAGGAGAGGAGAGGAGAAGAGAGGAGAGGAGAGAAGCGGGTAGAAGAGGGGAAGAGAGGAAAGGGAAAGAGGAGGAAAGGAGAGGAAAGGAGAGGTGAGGCCAAAAGCAACAGCTGACAGACAGTGAGCGTGAGGACTGAGGAGGTGGCGCTTAGGCCCCGATTATCCTCACAGGCCTGCAGACAGTTGCGGACATCACACACGCCCTAGTTATTCTTATAGGACTATTAGGTTATAACGCGCTGATTACACCGGCCTGCAGACACGCGGCTAGACAGGTGAGGACCCCCACTCTCTCTCCCATTCACTTCCTGTCACTCTCCACTCTCTCTCCCATTCACTTCCTGTCACTCTCCACTCTCTCTCCCATTCACTTCCTGTCACTCTCCACTCTATCAACAAAGGCATAAAAACGCCCCTCAAAAATACTCAAACCAACTAAACGAATATCAACCATGTTTGATATGATCGCAAGTCTTTGCAAAATCATAGTCTGTGACTAGGTTGTGACCTAATTCTCTTCTCTGTCTTGTCTTTAGATTTGAGAGGGTGTGAGGCTGTGGTCTTTCAAAAATCTTTCAAAAATCTTTGCCAAATCATTCAGCGTAAGGCCGGCTTAAGCTACTGAGATGTTGGGGATGTTGTGGTGCACTGGGGAGGGCTGGGATCTAAATGGTCTTCCTCTTAACAGGGAGGGGGAGAGGGGGGAGGGAGAGGGGGGGTGGCTTAATTGCAGGGATATCAGGTGGCTTGATCACTGTTCACATGGCGACAATGTCTTATTGATATGATTGATGTCTGGATTGAGATGAGGCACTAGTGAAGATCAGAATCCACACGCAAACACACGCACACACACACACACACACACACAGGCACAGGCACAGAAGCTATGATGACAGAGAGTAATGCAGTTTGAGTGACAATATTAAGAGTGCACACTCATGACTTGCTGCAGGATTAACAGGAAGCATAGAGAACTCACCCAGATTAGGGCGTGGGGCGGGCCCACTCACGACCGGACTGACAGGCCGTGGTGTGATGGGCATGATAATGAACCAATCAGCAGGCGCACAGAAGAATGGTGCAATCCCATTTCACGCTTCACAGCCTATCTGCATTAGTCTTCTCTCTGTCATTCTCTCTAACTCCATCACAAATACATAAACATTGACTCACTCATGTTCCCCCTTCACTCGCATTCCCCTTCTCTCTCACACTCACACACACACAACACAGCCACACACACACACACAGACACACACACACACACAGACACACACACACACACACACACACACACACGCGTCGTCTTCCTAGCTGAATAATATCATGAACACCTTCCAAATCACTGCCCTGGGAAGCTTTGATGCATGGTTCCTCTGCACAACAGCAGGCACATCTGCACAATCATAGCTGAGCCAATACACAGAGAGAGAGAGAGAGAGAGAGAGAGAGAGAGAGAGAGAGAGAGAGAGAGAGAGAGAGAGAGAGAGAGAGAGAGAGAGAGAGAGAGAGAGAGACAGACACACACACACACACACAATTCTGACTGACCCAACAAGAGCAAACAGATGAGCAAAGCCCCAAAGCGCTCTACGCAGAGCGAATCAAAACAAGATGAAAAATCTTTGGCAGACAAAATAAAAAGATCTCAAAGATGCGCCAAGAAACATAACGTATGCATCAGAGAATCTGTCTCGGTGTGCAATTCTGCAAAATTAATGAGCATAAATGGATTTATTAAATCCAATCACAGCAGCAAATAGGACAAAACATTCCTGCTCACTACGTTCTCCAAGACAGCCTAAATAAAACTAGTCATCAATGAACTCTGAAATCAGTGACTTAATGTGTTCAACCGCCCTCCTACCCCAACGCCCTGAAGCGAAAACTGAATGCAACTTGATGTTCCAAATAAATCCCACAGACCCTGTGTGAGGCCAGGCCTCAGTGAAGTCCCACCCAGATATCGAGTGGAAACAGCACCACTGCAGCATGGATCTCTCTATTCATTTCCTGCTTGGGCCGCTCCCAGGAGCGCTGGCTAGCTGGCCTGTTGTGATGTGGGTCAGAATTGAAATGCGGCCCAGTTACCCCAAATGGTCTTCAGAACACAGATGCTTCAAAACCAGCACTCCATTAGGGAGTCATATTGCAGGACAGGACATGAGGAGAGAGAGGAGGTCTCTCATGGGATGGCAGACTATTGGCCCTCGAAAACGCATGCACACACACGCTATTGGCCCCCGAAAACGCACGCACGCACGCGCACACGCACACGCACACGCACACGCACACGCACACGCACACGCACACGCACACGCACACGCACACGCACACGCACACGCACACGCACACACACACACACACACACACACACACACACACACACACACACACACACACACACTAACAGGACAGAACTGGACTGGACACAAGCTGACCCGAAAGAACCTGAGCAGATTCGAACACTTTCCACATTAGCCGCCCGATCAGTGACCGTCTGCGTCGAGGGGTCAGCTCCAAGGACACGTCCGTCCATTTGGGCGAAACCCAAACACGAATCGTTAGGCTGCGGTCGGTCCATGCAATAAATGAGAAATGTTCTTCTGTTTATGAACCAGACGCGGACAATAAGCAAACTAATTAGACCTCACATACCTTCACAAGGCCTTCATAACACGGTCCATAAATCTACAGACCACATAAATTATACTCTGAAAGAACACTTCAATTGAATTCTAGAATGTATACAGAAAAGAACATTCTAGTCTACAGCTAGTCTAAAGGCAGGCGCCTACCGGACACGGCGTTCAGCAGTGTGGGCTCAACGCGCAGGATTTTAGAACCGTTTTCTATCCCTGTGCGGCTGCTGCACGGCAGACGTTTCTTTCTAGTGGGCCATGCTCCATTAAAAACAACAAAGTTCTAATCACGTCGCGTCACGTACGTGTCCGGTGGGCACCAGCCTTAAGTGTTCCCCCCATACACCAGACCAAACTCCCACAACATATTTGAACAACATTGAGGGATAAAACCAGACAATCTTGCCTCTCCCCTGTTAGCCTTACATGGACACAAAAAGAACCTCTCAGCATTTATATAAGTAGGCTTCTACCCTGGAGGAAATTGGCAAAGAAACAATCAATTTGATCGATCAGACCATCACTGCACCTTCCTGAATGGGACATGATCTTGATCACAGAGAGAAATCTACGAGGAAAAGACCATGCACTTGTCAACCCTGACAGCCGATCCACACTCAAAAACAGAAATAATTGCAGAAAAACAAAGCAAAACGATAAAACGCCTATACAATAGACATGGATAAATATATATATATATATATATATATATATATATATCTGTCATTTCATTAGGGGAGGAGGGGATCGACACAAAGGAGCAGCAGATTAGCAGAAGAACACGGCACACTTTGTGGTCAACGTCGGCAGACTTAAGTGCCATTACGACGGGCCCTAAGATCATTTCTGGCACGCGTCCCAGCCTACAGCCCCATTAATTACACTGGGAGATAGACACCATGGATGGGGGGGAACATGACTGAGCACTCCTGCATCCGGACGGCTCTAACATGTCCTCCAGGGCCCGTGCTCGAGCTCGCACACACACGCACACACACACACACACACACATATACACACACACACAGTAAATCTCTCCCTCTCATAGCCTCATACTCGCTGGAAGAGCAGGCTTACGCAAAACTGCTCTTCCAGGAGCGACGTTTAGCAGTCTATCTGCTAAACGTCGAGCAAATGAGCAGAAAACGCTAGCTGCAACCTCAGGAGACAAGCTCTCAGCTCTGCAGACGCAAGGCCCATTGAAGTTGTAACAAAACAGTAACATCACACACAGTAATAAAACACTAACGTCGTATTGACAAACAAGGCACTTTACATCTATAGACTAATGGAGCTTCAGGAGGACGGCTCACTCATCCCCTCAATGACCAACACTGTCTGCCACATAAACTGGTTTCTGCAGATGCTTGCAGGCATAGAGGGCCGTCCTCTCACACAATCCACTGGTAGAACTGGATTGGATCAGTGGACACAGGAATGGCAGGTTTCTGCCCCACGCACTCGGAGAAGAGCAAGTCTGGTTTCTGGGTGTAAGCACCATAAGGTCAACGCAAATGTTCAAATTCCAGGATGGATCAGGAGCTGAGGTGCACACTGCCCTAAAATAACAACTCAGACCAATTTCCACCAAAACATCCTAAGATGTGACCAATCAACAGAGAGAGAGAGAGAGAGAGAGAGAGAGAGAGAATGAGTAAACAACACATTCTAGAATGCCACCCCATTCCAAAAGACCAGCTAAGTCAATCAGCCGAATTACTGCCAAATCAGACCACCACAATCTATGCACAGATCCCTCTCGATTCCATGAGGTGCTTAACAGCCATTTCGAATATGTCAGAGACTTTATCGGCCACTTGGCTCAGTCTCTGAGAAACAACAGCAAGAGAAGCAGCTTCCTACTCCACTGCCAAACAAGCTGCCAAAAAAAGGCCTGTTCACTCCGATTCCAAATCTCTCTCCCTCACCTTGAAGTTGCTGGAGTTGACCCAGGAGGTAGCGACGGCGTCCACCATCTTGTCCAGCGTGGACTGGTCCTGCTCGAGGTCGTGGGACTTCTCGCGGTCGGAGATGTAGTCGATGATCTCCTGGCCCAGCTGCAGCCGTCTCCCAACGTCCTTCTGCAGCACCTGAGTCAGACAGTTCTCCATGTTGGGCTCCATGGCTCCAGGTGGCAGCTGGTGATTGTAGTTTTTTGTTGTTGTTGTTGTTGTTGTTGTTGTTAAAATAAATAAACCTTATTATTTAAAAAGACAAACTACAAAAAGAGAACACTAATCCTTGAGGGAAGAGTGCCTGTGTGTGTGACAGGGGAAAAAATAAGTCACACCACAGACACACACATGGGCACAAAAAAAACACACTCACACACACGCCCCACTCACAATCTCACACACACACACACACACTCACACACACACCCAAACCCACACACACAGTCCGATCGAGTCGTTTTTTTTATTTATATCCCTTCCAACCGCAGGCCTGTCTCGGCGAGCCGCACGCTAGCGTGATGCTTAGCCACGGGGATGCTAGCTTGGGAATGGCAACAATGCACCATGTGTGTGTGTGTGAGCGACAGCTGACGAGGGTGCTCCTTTTTTTTTCCCACCGCACTCTTGATTTCTCCCGTCACACACTCGCAGGGCAGGGCAGGGCAGGGCAGAGCAGAGCAGTCCGACTGAGCGACCCAGGCTGCTGGCGCTGCTGCTGCAAGGCCACTAGGGGTAGCAGTGGTGGTGGCGGTGGTGGTGGGGGAGGAGGAGGTAACTGAAGCAGCTGAGCAGGAGGACAGTGGGGCTACGCTTCATTATTTAGAACAGGCTTCTTAACCTCGCCGCCTGAGGAGAGAGGGAGAGGAGAAGAAGACAGACAACAAGCATTAGTCGGAGAAGAAGGCCTTATTATTCCAACTTCGTGTCAACACCTGAAAAAGTGTTTGGGTGGGGGTTGGGGGTGGATGGGTGTGTGTGTGTGTGTGTGTGTATAGAGACATAACAGAAATATGATGGAATTCAGATAATGGCTTAATAATCACATCATTTTGGCAAGGATCTTTCCTTGAATAGTCTCTGGTTTGTGTGTGTGAGTATGTGTGTGTGTGTGTGTGTGTGTGTGTGTGTGTTCAATGGGAAAGCAATGGGAAAGCAGTTGTTACATCAGATCAAACATTGGTCTGCCTCACACACACACAAACACACACACACTCATTCACTCACTTCTGACAGACTCTTGGTGCTGACAGCACATCATCTGCAAACAAAGGGGCTTTGTAGTGCAAGCCACCAGAAAGGAATGCTGCACTCTACATTAGCAAACAGTGGACCTGCGGGACAATGTCACTGAAGCACATTTCTCCACCCCCTATCCGCTTGCGGTGAGCTTCTCTCCTTCTCTATCAATCAATCAAAAGTTGTCATCTTCAACGAAACAAAAAATAAGGTTGTTTTTTTTTCGCCTTTCTCATGTCGGTGTGTAGTATTTCTGAGGAGATGGTATTATGTGCGAATCTCCCTGCGGCAAGACATGCTGACGAGAGAACCAGAGACAGCTTACACGTATCAAACAAAGACGGCCATAAATAGCTTGAAGCGCTTTCTCCGCCGCGGTGACAGCGCAGAAACAAGAATGCTAGTTTCGTAGGCTACTCAGCAACACGGTGGCTGCGTTCACATGCAGGGCGAAGGAGGAGGAGGAGGAGTGAGGAGGGGGGGTGAGAGGAAGAGAGAGAGAGGTCTATGCATGACATCATTAAATTCCTTGTTTCTCTGAGTCTGCCCTGGACTACAGTGGTTTGGTGAGCTCACGTTATTGGCCCAGCAGAACAAGCTATGAGTCGGCTAATAAAAGCTCCATCACCGGTCTATTTCCAGTTTGCGTGAAATTACTTTTAGACCTTGTTACTTTTCTTTCTTCCGCACTCTAAAAACAAATGGGGAACACAGTGTGCTACCACTGTGCAGTGCGCCATCCATCTATTTAACACCTTTACAATGAGTTTTACTGCCCAAGCTGAGGACAAATGCATTGCTAAGACTGCCAAGCGGCAAACGATTACAGCAGGTCCGTGGCAGAGGCTGGGCTTCCTGTCAGTCGACCAAATGCGGTTCGAGCGTTTACATAATATTCTTAGCGAGGGAGTTTGCGTTGAACATCTGCTATAAATACATAGTCCCATATCCCTGTGTGAGAGAGGGATCCCCAAACTAACACCAAGTAATTTATGTTTTTTTGTTTGTTGTTGTTCTACAAAAAGCATACATCATTGCAACTGCATTATAACAAATCAGATTAATGAGAAAGAGAGTTGTCTGGTTGACTAAACCTTTTGCAAATTTATAAGGACAGCAATATCAAGTCTGTGATACATTATAACGAAACATTTTAACAAGTACATTGAACAAATAAAGTACTGCTTTTGTAGCTTTGAAGCTTAGCTGATGGTTCTTGTGTCAGAACATTCAGTTCCAGAGCCACTAAGCATCTGTTGGTATTCACCCATATTCCAGCGAAGGGAAATGCACTATAATTTAGCGTGACATTTTAATGTAAACGTTCACAGGTAGGTGCTAATCTTGGCAACCAGAGCGAGCTAGCAACGATGACAAATGAAGTGTCAGTTAGCTGGCTAGCTGTCAGAAAGGCTAGCTCTCTCGCTAGGCTAGCCATCACCACGATATAGCCACGTCCAATTGTTCGAAGTGTTCTTGACTACATGGCTCAAATCTCTCTCTCTCTCTCTCCCGCTCTCTCTGGCGCTACATCGATGACAGAGAAAAACGTCCCTCTACAACGACAGTGTCTTTCTTGCTATTCTTATCACTGCTTCTAAACTGGCCAGAGAGCTGTGTAAATTCACTGATCAGAAGATACTGGAAGAAAGGTCTGCATTGATGCGTCTCGTACTGGGAACCAACCTATGTCGCCGAGTCATAAATATCGGCTGCTGTATAGATACTAAAAAAAGACACAATCTATACATTTCCAGATGTGTGGAGTCATTTGTTTTCTTTGGGAATTTCTTCTGAAAAGAACAGCTACTGCTGTCCATCAAACTATTTCTCAAGATATGTTAGCCAGCTATCTGGCTAGCCTTTTCATTGATTGGCCCTCAAAAGATCCCGACTTCTAACAAATCCGCCAACCATTCTCTCTAACAAAGACAGCTTGATATTCGGGCCATAACAAATAGTGTCAAACTACACGTACTCACCCTAGTCATCTAAGCAAAATTTGATTATCCGGTAAAACAGTGCTGTGCAGTATTGTCAGACGGCAGCATCGAGGTATCTCTCCACCCCGTATGCTGTTCGCTGGACAATAATGGGCTGGCCGTGCGCACGCGTCAAGAATGTTGGCACACAGAAACTGACGCATGCTTCCTGGCTGGCTCTGTGGATCGCAACCAACCTCGCAACTCGAAAGCTATGTGAACCTTACAATATAAATTTCTCTCTGACAGCATTTCAAAGCATCAACTCAAGGGGAATATTTTGTTCGGAGTTGTTCAAATTTATTAAACAAAATTGATTATTTTAACAAGCCAATTATGTAGCTTTTAAGAAAGCATTTAAAGCTTTAATATGCTGTGTGGGCCCAATAAGGTTTGATTTAAAATAAGCCAACAATTATACACGAAAGAACAAATCCATATCTGGTATTATTCGGTCGTTACTGTTGCGCTCTGGCCACATGGCATCTCGACAGAAAATGTCATCCCAGGTTACTCACCATGCAACTCCAGCGCCACTCCGTGGTATAGGCGTGTTGGTGACGGGTTAGACAAAAACTACATTTCAACATAAATGTCTCTTCCTTTTGATAGTCCTGAGGAAATTCTAGGACATAATTTACTTTTCAGAACAGGCCAGTTTTCTCACTTATATATATATTTCATGTTATCTGCCTTCAGACGTTTTAAGGTGTGCTCAGGTTCCATCACTACACCAGGTCAATTTTAAATAAATATTTTCTGACCGTTAACAAAGCCGTAGTAAAAAAAACTTAAGCATCACACACACAATGGTTATGTCAGTTCCCCAAAAAAGAACGAATATGTATACTTCATGAAAACAGAACAAAGATCTTTCCAGGAAACTCTTTGGTTTTCTTTACTCTCTTTAATGTAAAGACACGTGACATTTCCAAGGACATAAACCTCTTCATATAAGAGCAAATTATATATTTTCATACAGTTAAATGTTCATGATCTCAGAGGAGCACAAACAGTCAGGTGGAAAGTAACAGTGCCAACAACCAGGACCACACAGGAGAAACCGATCCTCTAATGATTACATGAAAATGGCCTAGAGTTAATTTATTTTGTTTCTCATTTTGGGCTGTCGAACTGGGACATGGAAGAGCGGCTGAGCGAAGAGCTCGAGAGTGTTCCGGAAGGAAGAGCACCTCCCCTTCACGACCACTGGGGAGCGCCATGGCCCCAGTAACTGCAACAATATAATCAGGGACCCTCTTGGCACTCGACGCCTATCATAAGCCAGGGGGGCAGCCGTCTACCACCAGGGTTGCTTCCCTCGCTGGAGGAAATCATATTTTATGTACAAAAGTCTCTGACTGGAATAGGTGGATTATTCAGGCCTTGCTCAGAGATCTCCGCAGTCTTTCCTCTGACCAGAGATTACACTTCCTCCGGCCAGAGATTACACTTCCTCCTCTTTCTTCTCCTCTATGGACACATCTCCCTCCTGCTCTTCCTCCTCCTCCTCCTCCTCTCCCGAGAGTCCAGAGTCCTCCTCATCCTCTCCAAATGAGACGTCTGGCATGGGCCTGATGATGATCTCGTCATCTACCTCTTCAGGTCCTGCCATGGACTTCCTCCTCTCCAAAATGGAAGGTGTGCACACAGGGGTGACATCCTAAAACATCAGAAGCAAACATTAGCCGAGCAAAGCTCCCAGAAGACGCATTTTGGATGCTTTCAACGAAACACAGACTGGACAGATTGGATAGCAATAGAGGTATGAAAATACTTGCATCATCAACATAACTATGTGACATACTGGTATATGAGAGTAACTGTGTTGATTGTGGGCACATGGGTTTGATTGCACAGCCACACAGACTGGCAATAAGCTTTGATGAACCACTTTAATGTTGGCACAAGTTATCGCACCTTCACTGACGGACACAATAAAGGGTAATTTTCAGAATGTGCCCCGAGTCACTTACATTGCTATAAAATGTGTAACATGAAACAATAAAATGAGTATAAGAACATACATCACTTAAAACAGAGATGTTTGCATCCTCTGAGGCAGTAGCCTTCTTCGTTGGAACCTGGGATGCCTAAAATGAGGGAAAAACAGCAGGACATTAGAGACATGATTCACAAAGCTCTGATTTAGACACGGCTAATTCAAACAATAAAACCGCAGTTGTTACAAGGCCTGGCTTTAACCAAACTTACAAATCCAGGGAAGTCGTAGTCAATGCCATGGGCAGCGAGTCTCTTCCGCAGTTTGGCCTCCTTGCTAAGGAGCTTGGCCTTGGTCTTCTCCAGCTCCTCGACGCTGTGCTTCTTGTTGTAGCGGCCAACCGCCGGCAGGGACGGCTTCTTGAACACCCTCTTGCAACCCACAAACAACTTCTCATGCACCTTCTCCGGTGGCACCACTTGGCCTGTCCAGAGACAAAGCAGCAAAGAGGGCATTTAGCATTTTGGCAGCTGATGTTGCTCCCCACTACTTTTTATATACACATCACTCCACCTTGCCCAAAGACACAGGGGGTGCCTCTCATTTGGGCTTTTATACACCCTCCCTTCCTTTCTCGATCCTCGTCCTCACTGATCTAGATAAAGACTGATGGGGCGGCAACAATGAGATAGTCTATCCAGTGTTAGTTATAGATCAGTGGGAACGCCCCTCGAGGATCGAGCATCGAGGATCGACAAGAATGTTTGAGAGGCACACAAGGTCAAAAGTGCATGCCTGCTCATGCAGCACCACAGACCTGTTCACAGCAGCCATATTTGACATGACATAAAGGGCAGGCCAAGGTAACACTAATGACACCAAGGTTCTGATTCTGCTACACTTAGATTGTGTACACACATACCTGAATATTTTTAAAACATATGTGCTTAGGCCTTTTGTCCACACATAAAACATGTTTTAGCTCCTTGGATCCGAGGGGGTATGCAAAACAGATTTTTACAAACAATGATACTGTGTGTAGGCTACAGAGCATTAGTACAGCAAGACCATCAGTCACTATACCTCCTGGTTTTCTCTGGTTTGGTCCTAAAACACAACATTCGGTAACAATATAGGCTACATAAGATCACAGTTTGACTTCAATTTCAGCAACAATTCACACCGACAAAGATAACGTGCTAACTTGAGTGTGAGATGAGTGTGGGCACATGGGTTTCATTGCACAGCCACATGGGACTGGCAATAAGCTTTTATGGGCCACAATGCTGTTGGCAGAGTAATCTTACGCCCAATGACTGAGACATTGGAGGCAATTTTCAATCTGCGCCTGAGAAATTGTGCTGTGCTGAACGTTTACCAGTGTTTTTGATGTGGGTACTATGTGACACATCAACAAACCAAAGTGTGCAGGCGTTATTGGTGTTCTAGTGTTTAGCCTAAGGAGATTCGTTTCAGACAAAAAAAAATATATAAAAACACAAAAAAATATCCGGGTGCATGAACATGGCCTTAAATTTAACCGACACGACATTAGTTAGTAACACCTGTGCTTGCCCTACTGTTTCATGTCAAGATGGCTGCTGTGAAAAAGGTCTACTGAGAAATACAAGAACACCACTGACAACACCACTGCAGAGACAGACACAACATACACATGATCAGGAGTTCATTCTGTGCAGTACAAATACAAACAGTGAAAATAAAATCGTTAATTTGGTTAAGTAGCTTCATACTCACACTGGATCAGCCTTTCACCCATGAGATAGTTGTTCATGGTTTCGGCCACAATCTTGGCCACTTCATCGCAGTCAAACTCAATGTATGCGTAGCCTTTGCTTCCACCTGTCTGTCAAAGATATTTCACGTGACTCAGTGTAATCTAACAAGCAAGGATCTTTATTCTCATCTGATGTGGAAACAAGTCAAGTCAGATGTGGGTACACGGGTCCTATTGATTGATTGATAGATAGATAGACAGAGAGAAAGATGAGAGAGAGATAGACATAGGTACACCAAAAGAGACAGACACTTTCTTAATCGCGAGGGACATTTTGTTTTCTACAAGAGCTGAAAATAAGCCTTCAAGTACCACAGCTGCTCTTTCAGCACAATGACATAACTTTCACTGACTGAAACAGCGAAAGGTATCAGGTAGGTAGCTACTAGCATCAGCAGCTAATATCGGCCATGCAAAGCTCCCAAAAGACACAGTTTATCTGCTTTCAATGACACAGATATATAACAATAGTATGAAAATACTGGTGTCATACATCAACTTGTGTCTTACTGGTATACGAGGGCAAGTGTGTTGATTGTGGGCACATGGGTTTGATTGCACAGCCACATAGACTGGCAATAAGCTTTGATGAGCCACTTTGCTGTTGGCACAAGTTATCACACCTTTACTGACTGACACAATAAAGGGTAATTTTCAGAATGTGCCTGGGACACCTGTGTTCATATTTGTGTTGAAATTGTCAGCACAGAGGTGTGGGAACCATCCGGTCAACATCAAATATGCAAACACAATAAGGCTGGATTACAAAGCTCACCTTTTTACTTCTCGACAGCCGCATTCTGAGGATTTTCCCAAACTGCTGGAAATAAGATCTGATCTGTGGTTCAAACAGTCCCCTGGGAATGTGTCCCACGTAGATTACCCCAGGAGCCAATGCGGCTGGCTGTGGAAAAGAGCAACAATTTCAGAAACTATTCACGTCGACAATGATCATTTGGATGCGATGTTCAGCCTACTTCCACATTTAATTTAAAAAAAACTGCGTGCTAACTTTAACCAAGTGGCTAACTAGCCAAGCAACCAAGTACTGGTGCATGGGAGTTAAGATGAGTGTGGGCACATGGGTTTCATTGCACAGCCACATGTGACTGGCAATAAGCTTTTATGGGCCACAATGCTGTTGGCAGAGTAATCTTACCCCCAATGACTGAGGCATTGGAGGCAATTTTCAATCTGCGCCTGAAATATTTATATGTGATAAGTTAGTGTTACCCACGTGCACATATTGTGGACACTGTAGCACAATGAATCGTGTAGACTTCAGACAGTTTAAGTTTCTTTAAGTTTCGTGATTAGTTAGTAATGCTTTCAATATTCGCACATTTAAGAACTATAACGTTAATATGCTGCACAGTACTAAGTTAACATAGGCCTGCTAACTATAGCTACAGCTGTAATTAACATAGCGTTAGCTAACGTTCACGCACCGCAAGATGATGGTGGTTAAGGTTAAGATCATCAACCCCATCCCACTTATACACGAAAGTTGTATTTTCCCAATAGCATTAACCTTAAATAACATCACGGCTCCATCGGCCAAAATGTTTTTAAAATGGTATGTGTTGTGAGTGTTAGCTCAAGCTAGTCAACGTCGAGCTAGTCAAGTTACCGTTTTCCGTCGCTTTTTGACTTGCTGGACTTTCTTTTGGAACTCAACATCTTCGCTTGGATTGAGAGCAAGCAAGCTTTTAGCCGGCTTTGACACTGTAGATTCCCCCTCTGTCATTTTGGAGAGATGTTTTTCTTATTATTTCATAAACGTAATGAGTACGCAGCACTATAGACGTTGCATGTGTTCGGTTCTTCTTCTTCTTCACTAACACGTTGCTTTTGACCTTTGATCCCCGCACATTCGAAGAAAGCTACGTGTAGGCCGTATTTGTGTGCGCCCCCGTCTGGTATGGAAGATCTAGTGCCCACAGAACAGTTGAATGAACATCGTGGTGAAATGGGTTACCAAAGGAGGCAAGGTTCCACTGTCATCTGATTTAAGGAACAAAGGTAGGAACAAAGGTAGGCTACGTGGACTATGAAAAGGTGTGAAGGCTCACCGAAAAAAGTTAAAAGATTAAGGTTTTCGTGTAGGTAGGCTATATGGCACTAGGGATGGCAATCATGTTATTTGTAGAATAATTTAATTACCCTAAAGTTTAAACTCTAAACATAATCATCAGACTTGGGATGTTATCTAGAATGACTGGAGCATCCATTACATCAAATTATACAGATGATTACCAGATCTATCGACTGAACAAATAAACGTTAAATCCACATGAAACACACATAACCAACATGTGCTGAATTCATCAGGTACAAAGAGATAACTGGTGGAAACAAGAGAGGAGTGCAACTGATTTGAGGAGAAGAGGTAAAGACAAGGAGAGTGGGGGAGAGAGAGAGAGAGAGAGAGAGAGAGAGAGAGAGAGAGAGAGAGAGAGAGAGAGTGGGAGAGCAGGAGGGAGGGCGAGGGAGAGGATGGGTTGAAGGAATATAGCCCTCTGTCAAATAGATGCAGTAGGAGCAGCCTCCCGTCAGAGAGCCAGTGACAGGGGGCGGAGGGGATGTCTGCAGCTGTACCGGAGGAGATGGGCTCCAAGATCATCTACTTCACCATCAACGGCAGACCAGAGCAGGCAGAGTTCCCACTCGACTGCCCCGCACAAGACGTCAAAGGTGGGTCTCAACCACAGGGAGGGATATGTCTCTCTGCAGGTCACTTGATTACATTTTAAACATGCCTTACTATAGCACAGCCTACCACTATTAACCTGTATAGCCTACTAATTCATTATGATGAGGTTTCAACTTAATGAACTTTGTTTGCACCCAGTGCTTTTTATTTGTGTTTAAATATCCTGAAGGAGTTACAAAACTCTTTTGATATGTTGACGTTTTGTTCTGCAATTCAGTCATGAAAAGATAAAAGGAAACAAAATGTCATAAGTTATAGTGTGATATTAACATCAGCGGGAGATTATTTTTTAATGATAAAAAAGCATGAATTTACCTTTAAACAACATGGAACACAATAAAACCGATCCAGTTTTATTGATGTTCTCTATGTAAATCTGCTGTGACGTGTAAAACAATCAACAGCCTCTCAGCTCCAAGAGGACGAGAGGGAGGTGAAGCCCTTGAGCAGCGCTCGTGACAGGCTAAAGGACCACAAGGGTCCCTCTCCATCCACAGCTGCTGTTGAGATAGAGAGAGAGAGAGAGAGAGAGAGAGAGAGCGAGAACGAGCGAGAAAGAAAGAGAAAGAGAGGGAGAGAGATCGAGAGAGAGAAAATGAGCAGGGAAGAAAGAGACACAGGTAGAGAGGGAGAGAGAACAGGAGAGGAAAAAGAGGGAGAGAGAGAGACTCCATTCAGTCTTGCATGGGTAACTGACGTTGTAATGGTAATAGCATGATATGGTGACAGAGATGATGATGATGATGATGATGATGCTGTTTGTCGAAGTGGAGCCCTGTGTGTGTACCTCACCTGAAAGGGATGATGCCGGTCGCTGCGCGGTGGCGGTGAGTCACCGGCCACCGCAGGGTTCCGCTGAGTGCCCTATATTGGCCAGAGCACCAGGAAGTACATTTACCCATCATATCTGAGAGGCATGACAGCGTCTGATGACAGCCTCTGCTTCAAGGCTCCCCCAGTCCTCCTCTTAGGAGATGAGGGACATGCTTCTTTCTTGGAGAGGAAGAACCCCTCAGCCGCACAAGTGTGACGCAGCCTTGTAGTAGAACCACAGAGAAAAGGAAAACCTTTATAACGCACTTAGAACTGTCCAGGAGGATTCACTTGTTTGCAGATTAGCTTAATGGCCATGCAGTGGAAACCCATTTCAGTCCATGCTGAACTGTTGAATTGAGGGTTATTTACAAAGTTCACAGTATCGTGGTGATGTAATGATTGTGTCTTTTTACGTGTTCTTCATTCTTAATCATTTCAAGGAAGGATTTCATCTTGATCTGGCAATGAAGGGAAGACTTTGCTGGCAGAATGTTTGTGTTCCATTCTGAGGCTGTGTCTACTCTGATTGGCTGAAGAGGGAGGCACAGGTGTAGTTGACAGGGCCCCTTGAGTGACAGCTTCTGCCTCACAGCAAGCGTATGTTGCCTTTGCTATTTATAGCGTAGGGCCTCTATCTTCTTGATTAGTCGTTTAGCTGCAATTTGCCGGAGAAGGTCAAACACAGAGTCTTGGGCAAAGAGGTTGTTCCACACATGGCCATCGCTCAGTATCTCCCCATTAAATGAGCAAACTGCACTCACGTCACGTTTTGGCCGTAACGCTAATGATGGTTTATCTTTAAACCAGCAAACGGCACTCACTTTCTGCCCGTATCAGCAAATGTTGGGTTAGGCTGATGTGTGTTTTAGCGTCTACATAGGAACTGCTTTGTATGGAGAAGAAAGTGCTCTCTACTTTAAATGTGGAAACTGTTTGTATCCTGGGAACAAAAAAAGGAAAACAAACTAGTTATCCTAGAAGACTATAACTTTCACATTTTTAGCTTTTTGTGTCCCTGTTAAAACATCTTCTTTTAGAACCCCTCTGTTTTCAATGCACCACATAAAAAGCACAACATCACATCTTGTTGATTTGCGAGGCTTCATTTTCCAAAGTGTGTATGAGGAGTGTGCAAACAGAGAGGACCCAATTAGAGGCCATATATGCAACCTCTGGGCGACGGCTGTTTGTTCCAGAGAGAGGTGCTGCTCTTGAGCACTGTTTGTGCTGAAGAAAATAATTAGGTGTATGATTATAAAATCTTCCCCTGGGATGAATATGATATGCAGAGGTGTCATGAAGTGGTCATTTGAACTGAATATCTGGCTCATTGTGCAGCCTATTCAATTAAGGAGACAGGCCTGCTCTTGTTGCACGGCTTGCTGATATTTGTTATAGTTGTTAGATTAGGTGTTACCTAATTTGTAATTACCTATTGATAATATTTGCGTGTGTGTATGTGTATGCGAGTGTGTGCGCACGCGTGCACGTGTGTGTGTGTGTACAGTATACTGTATGAAATGTGTGTGTGTCTGTGTGTGTATGAAATGTGTGTGTGTACACCTGTGCCTGTACTCCTAACTCTCCTGCCCTCCCATAGACCTGTTCCGCTCTGCTGCAGAGGCTGGCCCCCACGACATCCTGAAGCTCTACAACCCCAAGGGCAACATCATCAACATCTCCCCCCAGCTCGCCCCCAACACACCCCAGTCCTCCTACAAGTTGGAGGTGGTGGCCGCCAACTGCAACAGTGAACCGTTAGGTATTCTCTGCCTCGAAGCCAGGGCCAGGCAGCCATGATACTGATCGCTGATTACAAATGTGTTTTATAAGCAACAGTAACAACAACAACAACAACAACAACAACAACTTGTATGCATGTAGCACTTTATCAAATGTATTAATAAACAGAGTGAATTCTGACAAGACACAAACTCTGCAAAGACATATATAAAGATGTTATTGGAGGGGAATTTTCCATGGTTTAATGATACAGACATGCAATGTTGAACTGAGATATGTATACACAGTCTGCAGTCTTGTGTCATGATGTCATAGGAGGATGAAATATGTGAGAGAATTTTTTTTAGAGAGGAATGTGACGTTTTGTTTTTGCTTTTTTGTCATCATATTTTAGGTACAGAACTTGCAGTGGCACTCGGATTTGATCTGTCATCCATGGAGAAGAGGTAGCCTACACTCAGCTTTGCACTTCACTCTCAAGCAAACCTTAAAGGTGCTCTAAGCGAGGTCACACATTTGCACTTCACTCTCAAGCAAACCTTAAAGGTGCTCTGCGAGGTACACTCAGCTTTGCACTTCACTCTCAAGCAAACCTTAAAGGTGCTCTAAGCGAGGTCACACATTTTTTAGGCTAAAACTTTTTTTTGTCACTTACAGCAAATATCACCTCACCATTCGCTATCCCTGTCTGTGTCCTCAATACACTGTTTTAAAAAAAAACAAAGCGGTCTCAGTGGACATCCCAGACTTCAAAAATGGCAACAAAAACAACCTGGGCCATAAAGACATGACAAACTGTTCCAGGAAATCACAGACAAGATCCATGTTTAGTTTCAATTGCACGAGAGGAAGGGGGAGGGTAAAGCTAGTTAACTCTCTGTTTTGTTTGAACGTCAACAGAAGTGATTTCACATAAATGGCTCAGTAACATGACGGAGGTTTGGCCCATGTGCACAGCTTAATGACAAGCAGAGTTGAGTGGAAGTGATGTTTCACTTGCTAAAGAAGTGCTATATTGCTGTGTGCTGTTTTCCTTAGTTCCTTGGTTGGGCATTCGGACATGGCTTTGCTTACCGCCTGCATCACCGCACCGGGGCCTAATCACTCGCCAAAGAAGCCGACTTGTTGCTCACAAAGGATGCTTTGTTCGTTGGTGATTGTTTGGTGCTTTGCTTCTTGGGCTCAGGTCAAAGGTCACTGACAGCAAATGTTATTTAGGGAAAATCTCAGGTACAACATGTGGTACTTTTGCGACTGCCATCAACCATTTGTTGCATCGCTGTTGTATCCGGCATCATGTTGTGCAATGTTAGGCTTGGTCTTTGATTGGTCACTCAGGGGAATCCCCATACCTATAGCACAAATAATTGAACACCTTTCTCGTGTACATCTGCCATTAACACGCTTCATTATCTACTGTATGTCCCATGGCCTATTTGTCACACGCTGACCGAAAATGGTCCAATTACCTGCAGTGCCGTTTAGGTGACACTGGCGGTTTGTCCTGTGGTCTACGCAGGTTACAGAGTCTGGAGAAGAAGATCTTGATAGAGGCAGGAGAGACTCCAGCTATCGTGTACGAGATGAAGAGACAGGTGGAGTCCTTCAGGGAAAAACTTGAGGTGAAACATAACTGCACATGAATGAATATATCCAATAAAATTATTTAATCAATACAGTATGATATTAGATAAGTGAAAGATAAGTACAGAAATGTCTTAAAGTGTAAAAGAGTCAAAACAATCAAATGCACTGGCTTTAATGTTAACATGTGATGATGATGATGATGATGATGATGATGATGATGATGATGATGATGATGATGATGATGATGACGATGTCACCTTCTCCATTAATATTGATGGATGATATTTGGTTCCCTGCAGAGTGTGGAGCACCTGAGTTGGCTTGGCCTGTTTAAAGAGCTGTCTGATGCCACACACAAGCCGTCTCCGTTCTACCACAAGAGAACCCTTCGCAAGACCCGAGAGGAGTGTGAGCACGTCAGGGACAAGTTCATCCAGATGAGGTCAGAATGAGCCGTAGTTACTGAATAAAGATATATATAAAATAAATAAGATCCCACTGGAGGATCGAAACGTTGCCTTTTATGTATTAAAATAAGTGTATTTTGGAGCTTATACCCAGTGTGTGGACCAATCTATCACCTTGTGATATAACTGACATAATGTCGTTTTGGATAAAGAAGCGTCTGTCAAATGAATAATAAAGGTAAATGTAAATGACTAAAGGTCTAATAAATGTGTTATTACACCTCCTCCCCTAATAGTTCACTAGAGGTGTCTGACGAGGTGAGGCAGTATCTGAAGACTCCCACCTTTGATAACTGGTGAGTGCTTTGTGTGAGTCACATGACACAGTGTCCCCTGCATCACTGCAAGATGTCATGTCTGTAAAAGCTTTAAATCCTGATTGAACGTGATTATGGTTATGCTATATATTCAGGAAGTGTGGTATTCATTTAGTTAATGCTTATAGAAGCAGTATATCACGCCAGATGGCCTGGGACTTTACGGCTAATTCCAGTGTGCTTAACAGTGATCACCAATAACTGAAGTGGATCAGTCTCATTATGAGGCTGTGTCTAATATCCACAAAAAAGACAATATTATTAATTTTACCAAGCAATTTTATATTTATCATTATGGAAAGTTAGGTAGCAATATTGTTTAAATTCAAATATGGTGAAAAATAAAATATGCAGCCAATCAAGGAATTTTATTTTCTTAGCCAAGCTCTGCTCTTGTAATAAATGCTCTAAGCGTTTGGCAACACTATTGCGCTGTTTATCAGACGTGTTTTGGTTGATGTATCAGTGCATAATAACACTCAAAGGAAAGGAAACCACACCTGTTGCACTTCAACCACCATCTCGTTGCGTCACCCATGGAAGACGCGGGCAGTAATTCTCTCCCTTTCATCCCGGCTCATATCAATATGAATGGGCTGCAGTGCCTGAGCCTCAGCCCTCAGCCCTGGAGCCGCTGGAGCCGCCGGTCCAAAGCAGTGCTGCTGAAAAGCGCGTTCATTAAAACCTGGTCCTTGTAGGGCGCATTAATGCGTGGCCTACTCTGCCCAGCCCGTCTGTTTAACACGAGCCCTTTCAGACGGACACAACAGGAGCAGACCACTCCTGCAAGCCTGAATTGAATGGACGAGGGGGTTTATGATCTCTTTTATGATGTCTGTGTGTGTGTGTGTGTGTGTGTGTGTGTGTTCGCCGCCATACAAGATCTCAACAAGGACCCGCGGAATGAATTATCAAACATCACAGATGGTTTCTGAAGAAATATCACAGACTGAGATTTGATGAGATTCAGTGTTGTGTTACCATTTTCTTTTGTTTTTGTTTTTTTTATTTTAATTTCAAAAGATAAACAAAGCTCTTAGCAAGGAAGAAATCTGTTTGATATTAATGATTGGAAATCAGGTTGTTAGCTTGCAAAAGACAACAGTGATGAGTGGTTCACTTGATTTGTACGATAACAAATTATTGAGCAATAAGCTTTATGTTCAGCTGTATCTGGTATGGCCAGGTGCTAATAGGTCAAGTGACCCTGGGATCACATACACTTGACTAATGAAAAAATGTGTGCGTATGTACATGTGTGTATGTGAGTGTGTGTCTGCATGCATGTGTATATGTGTATGTGAGCATGTGTTTGTGTGTGTGTGTGTGTGTGTGTGTGCATGCATGTGATGTGCATATGTGTGCGTGTGTATGCATGCATGTGTATGTACATATGTGCATGTGTGTGTGCATGTGTGTGTGTATGTGTGTGCGTGTGTGTGTGTGTACGTGTGCGTTTATGTATGTGTGTGTGTGTGTGTGCGTGCGTGTGTGTGTGTGTGTGTGTGTAGGCAGTGGGAGGACGCGGAGATCATGGTGCTGCTGCAGGTGATGTACGTGGACCTGGACTTCATCTCCACCTTCAACATCGAGCTGGAGGTGCTGCAGCAGTTCCTCTACCAGGTGTACCGGCGCTACAACAACATCCCCTTCCACAACTTCAAACACTGCTTCTGCGTCACTCAGATGGTGAGCAGCACAGGGGATTACAGACAGAGAGGGGGGGAGAGAGAGGGGGGGAGGGAGGGAAGGAGGGAGAGAGTGAGGGAGGAAGAGAGAGAGAGAGGAGGAGGGAAGAGAGCAAGAGGGAGGGAGAGAGAGAAGAGGAAGATAGAGAGAGAGGGAGGGAGAAAGAAAGAGAAGGAAGAGGGAGGGAGAGAGAGAGAGGGAGGAGAGAAGAGAGCAAGAGGGAGGGAGAGAGAGAAAAGGAGGGAGGGAGAGAGAGGAGGAAGATAGAGAGAGAGGGAGGGAGAAAGAAAGAGAGAGAAGGAAGAGAGGGAGGGAGGAAGAGAGAGAGAAAGAGAGGAAAGAAGACCAGGAGGGATGGAGGGGGGCAGGGAAAAGGGAGAGGAAACTAAAGAAAGCTGAAAAAGAAGGAAGGGAGAAAGTAAATAAAAGACAGAAACAGAATTAGGTGTCCGACCAATCACTGAGCTCTTATTTCCCCTCTTGTATGAGTCTGGGGGAGGATTGGGGATGGACACGCGGGTCACCTCACCTGTGGACTCTGCCATGTGTGTTATGATTATAGTCACAGAGGGCTGTTATTGAGAAATTACACGTCCTCTGTGTCTGATTGCTTCAAGGTTTCTTGAGGGTACTGTATACGCCTGTGTCTTCTGGGTAGAAAGTTCTTGTTCTCAGTTGTCATTGTAGACATCAGACGGACTTAAAATGGCATCTGTTTTTCTGTCTGCAGATGTATGGACTGATATGGTTGACAGACCTCAGGAGTACGATGGACAGCATTGACCTCCTGACCTTGCTGACCTCGGCTGTCTGTCACGACCTTGACCACACTGGGTACAACAACGCCTACCAGGTGACTCAAACAGACATTTTCTCTCTCTCAGAGCTGCTATGATATCAGAATCTTTGAAATGGAGCAAAAATCAAGGAGTGATGGGTTTTGATAGATCACGTCACACACAGCATGCCACGATAACAGATGATATGGACATTATCATCTTTTTTCTGCACTTCTCAATCAAAATAATATAGAAACATGACACAGTGGACACACTGACCTGTTCTCATTATTCTGTCCAGATTAACGCGCGTACGGAACTTGCTCTACGTTATAATGACATCTCGCCTCTGGAGAACCACCACTGTGCCGTTGCTTTTGAGATACTGGAGAAGGTAAACCCATGTTCACCAGGGACGTCATTAGGCAGTGGTATTATTAGTCACATAATTACTCATCTAAACCAGTTTTTTTTTATTGAGTGACCGAGTGGTTATATTCAGTGATTTGGTTGTTTTCAGGCTCACAGATTCTGATGAATTCATTTCTATACAGCTTGAATAAATCTCTTTATGCCTAAATCATCTTTTACTCCAAATACACAGTCCATAATGATTTCCTTTTGCTAGCACAAAGTCTAAACTACTTTAGTCCCAGAATTGTCAACATTATGTCAGTCAGTGATAATATTTTAAGAGTCATTTGGCTTTGCCTGATCTGCAATTACATTAATCAATACCCTTATTGGAAAGAAACTGGTAATTTTATCTGTATTCTCTGTACTTTAGAATGAAAGCAACATCTTCCGGAACCTGTCAACAGATCAGTACAAAAGAATACGAGAAGGCATCATCAGGTATGGACTACTGCTACTGCTCTCAACCAAGCAGTTCTCAAACCTTCCCACTTTTTACATTTAATTTGAGTGCAGGCTGAAAAGAGAAGCCGCAGTATAACAGTTTATCCCCCGTCCTCTCCTTTCTCTGAATATATCAATTTGAATAAGCCAGGCAACCATGAAATAGACTTTGAATGTACGATATACAGTATATTGCCTTATTACCAGCCAGAGCCATGTTTCCTCAACAGAACCTTTCTCTCGTTAAAGAGACCATCATTTTTCTCCTCTCTCTCCCAATCATTTTCATTCCAGTTACTCATGCTGATGATGATGGCGCAATGTTGCTTTCAGCTCACACGTTCACACACGACCTCTTCTGTCCCTGGTCCTGCTCACATTTTCACAAATTTTCACTCTCCTGTCCATACACTCTTAAAATTAATATGTTGGAAACAACACGTGTTGTCCCTATCTGGACACAGAGATGTGTTAAAAACAACACAAGTTATATTATTTTCAACACAACTTGTGTTATTTTCAGTGTAAGAACTAACAAAAGCAATGTCTTGGAAACAACACAAACTGTGTTGTCTTTACATAAACACATCAATGCGTTATTTCTAATATCCTTGTAATCCTGCTCACTTATACACATTCCCACTCTTGTCCCTAATCCTGCGCATGTTGACACTATACCTCTCCTGTCTCTGCCAGGTGCATCCTGGCCACAGACATGACCCGACACAATGAGATCCTGAACAAGTTCAAGTCCATCCTGACTGTGTTTGATTTCAGCAGCAAGGACCACAGAGACGTGGTAACTTTAACTTAGTCCATGAACGAGTGATTTTATGACCTGTGTACAGAGGCGGACATCCCGGGTTCGGAAAGTAAAAGTCCTGCCAAGTATTTGATCCAACCATTTAGTAAACCAGCTCATCTTAATTAGCAGCCAAATAGATCTGAATTAGTGATATCACCTGTGTTAAGTGCACAGATAGAAATGATATAAGCCAGGACTTTCACTTTCTGGCCCCAGGATGTCCGCCTCTGTCTATGTATACACATTACATTCAAAATCATATACTTCAGTTATGCAACTGCAGATAGTACATAACTAGTTGCATAATGGCACAGTGTGGTAATCGTGCTGTCTAGTCTGTGAAATAGATGGCCAAGCGCCGTAGCACACTCGCATAAATCACAGATAAAGTTCCCAAACAGCCTCTGGCCAAAGTATTAAAGACAGACGGAGTCTAAAAAGAAAAACAGCAACTGCTGTCGCTGCGCATAAGTGCATGTCGGGGACCCAGCTGATTGCCAACGGGGCCTCCCATGCTGTGATGCGAGCTCAGCTGATGGGCCGAGCGTATAGCGCTGCGCTGTGTTGCCGTGCCTACAGTGGGCGTTGCGCTGCGTTGCCGTGCCTACAGCGGGCGTTTGCGCTGCGTTGCCGTGCCTACAGCGGTCACGGGCAGCTGACGGCTCTCGGGGACTAACGCTGGCCTTCCCCCCCTGCTGCCGCAGCTCATGATGATCCTGATCAAGGTGAGCGACATCTCCAACGAGGCCAGGCCCATGGACGTGGCCGAACCCTGGCTGGACTGCCTGCTGCAGGAGTTCTTCAATCAGGTGACGCACACACACAGACACACAAACGCGCGTGCACACACACACACGCACACACACAGACACACAAACACGCATGCGCGCACACACACAGACACACAAACACGCACACGCACACACACACCCACACACACAGAGACACACACAGACACTAAAATGCGCGTGCACACACACACACACACACACACACAAAAACACAGACACACACTGAAAAGTATGCCTATATATATTCTTTACAGTCTTGTCATTTGAATGTGTGTGTACATCTTCTTGAGAAACGTGAGTGGGTGTCCAGCAGTGTCCATCCTTTTAGAAATCAATACGCGTTTCAACCCGTTACCTTCCAAGTTGTGCTATGACGGTCATATGGAAGTCATTGATTTATGTCATCCTTGACTTCAAGCCTTGAAGAGGAAGTATTAGATGTATAATTACATTTAGTAGGAGGATGTTATGTAGTGAGAGTGTAGTAGAGGAAGTGGTAGGAGAGGAAGGAGCTAGAGGAGGGAAGAAATGCAAGTATGGTAAGTGCATTATACTGGCATAATGTTTGAAAACTACTATACCATCTTACTGTAGAGTGACATGGAGAAACTTGAGGGCCTGCCTGTTTCTCCGTTCATGGACCGAGACAAAGTGACCAAGCCCTCATCCCAGACTGGCTTCATCCGGTTTGTCCTGCTGCCTCTCTTCATGGAGCTGGCCAGCCTCTTCCCTTGCCTGGAGGTGAGAGACTGAGTGCACACGCACGCACACACACACACACACACTCTCTCACACAAACACACACACTCTCACACACACACTCACACACACACAGCTGCTGCATGTTCTACACTCTTCCCTTAGAGGTGCATTCATATACTGCCCATTCGAGCGCAATCAGGCACTTTGAAACTGATGGTAAACTCTCAGAATGCACTCTGGGCACGTCAGCTGATGAGACAGAGCGGGAGAGCATCAGTTGCAGGGTGCCAGACTGAATTGACGAGTGCACCCTTAGTCCATTAGTATCTCAACTTAAAATAAAATATATTATTACATTACAATGTACAACATCACATATTACATAATATCTTTGTACTTTGCAAAGCGTGTTTGATAATAATGCCTGCAAAAAAGAAAAAGAAAAAAAAGGTTTTGCTTGCTGTAGCTCCATATCATCGACCCTGTGCGGAAGGCCCTGGACTACTACACGGAGATGGAGAAAGCCCTGGAGAGGGACACACTGACCCGGGCCCAGAGCGACAAGACGGCCAAGTCCAAAGAGCCCTCCGCCTCCGGGTCAAAAGAACCGGACCCAGAGGCCGAAGCTGAGTCCAGTCTGAAGCCCACCGCAGTGTGACCTGACCACCAGTAGGGGGCTCTCTTCTCCACTCACAGATAGCGCCCTACTCACAGAGATACCAGGCCTGTTCACAGACAATCATGTATAGAGTGTTCTATCTGAAATAATCAGTGCAATAAAAATTGATAATGGTTTGTTTCACAAGATGAGGAGGTAACGAAGCAACGAACAAAGATATGGTGCCTAGCCTGACACAGATGTATTCTACATTTCTAGTTACTTTCTTTTCATATTCTTTATACTACTCCCTTTTACCCACATTGAGACACACAGCACACTACAGAAACATACAGTGTAATGCATGATGTTAAGATCCCTATATACAGTCCTGGGCCTGTCCTGAGCGGATGCAGCCAGTAGAGATATTACTGCAACCACAGAGCAACACCGACTTAGTCAGCAACTCTGAGCTAAACAAACCAACAAACATACATACAAATATATTGTAATAAGGATTAATTACCACCACCAATGAATATTTAAATAAATGTGAGATTTATTTATATTTATATTTAAAAGACTGTTACTTGCATGCTGTGTTGTGTCATGATCTTTACCCTGTTTGGTTATGCTGTGTTTGGTGCAATAAACTACTGAAATTGCTAGTCATTCTGTATGTCTGTGTAATGAAAACTGGTTGCAAGACTTGCCATAAGCAGACTGATCATGGGCAATGATGACAGTGGACTTGGGCGCCACCTTGTGTGCAGAAGTGGACTGAACCTAATGGACCTAATTTGTCTGTAGAACCCTATAAACCCTGCCTGACCTGTCGGTGAATTTGGATTTCGCCCAGCAGCTCAGACTGGAGACCTGAACATCTATCTCCCCTGCTTCCTGTCCACAACCTTTGGGTCCAATCACAAAGTAGCTTATCCAAAAGACGCACCTGGATCACTGTCATCTGTCATTTGAACTAATATTGATCACGCCTCTTGTGCAATAGGAATAAAGTGCAGGCTCCCCAGACTAATGTTCAATCTTAAAAGATTGAGATTAGTATGGTGATAGCCAGGCTATTATTTGTCTGTAGGCTATATCAAGTAAATTCAAATGTATCGTCTTACCAGGGGCATTTCGGTTGCAGACAGAAGACGAGCAAACTAACATAAAATTACACATTAAAGACGAATACAGGGACAGAAAAACACACCACATGATCACTATGTGAGGAGACAAGTAGAAGTTTAAGTCCAGTGTTTGAAATAAAGCACATTAGTGATATCAGTGCTAATTCAGTTAATTGCAGTGCAGGCACAGCTATTTGAATCGTGTCGGTATAGGAACTTAGAAACGTTTGAATCTTGTGGGTATAGGAACTTTGAAATGTTTGAATCTTGTCGGTATAGGAACTTTGAAATGTTTGAATCTTGTAGGTATGAACATCTCTTTAAACATGTTGGAACAGACAATAAAGTATATAAGTATAAGTATACTTTTTTGATCCTGTGAGGGAAATTCGGTCACTGCATTTATCCCAAATTTGTGAATAAGTGAACACAGTACGCAGTGAAATAATAGGGGTTACCAAACCAGACTACAGAGAAGGACAGGACTGATTCAATAAATCTTCATTTTTTCCTCAAAAAATTTGAGATGTACCTTCTTAGACTGTAAAAAAAACTTGGTCACCGAATTTAATCACAGGCTGTTCAGCGACAGCAGGGTGGCATCATCCACAACTCTGCCAACTCTACAGGTGATCTAGAGAACCCTGCACCTACTTCTAGATAGTCTGCTCTATCACTCTGTAAGACCTTTGTGACTAATGTTGTCAGTGGAACGGGTTCTAAAATCAATCTAGAATCTTTGGATTTGTGGCACATCCACAGGCACAATTGAGTGATTCCCCTTTAGCTGCAGACATTCAATAAAAATGCTCAGTAGGCCTACAGGTTGAAATGCAAAATAACATAATTACGTACAGAAAGTGCAGTTACAGTAGCCTAGTAGTAGGCTAATATAGCATGACAGGTGTTACATATAACAACCTACAGTCACTTCAGTCAAAACAACACTGAGGGAGGGGAATGGTCCTCAGACCTTCCACCATTATCTTCTTCAATAGCTAACCTTGCAGGATAGAAGTGCCATATTCGGCATATTGTGTAGGCCTACAATATTCTCGGATGCAAAATCAACAGACAACATTTTTTCTACCCTATTTTCTATTTGGCAACAGTTGTGCAACCGAGGAAATTTGTCTGCCAAATTGGCATTGATTTTTTATTTATGTATTTATTTATTATTTGAAGGATACATACATCCGTTGCTTTCTGTTCAATAAATTGAACATATAACATTTAGTACCAAGGAAGGCAAAATAAATTGCTTTGTCTACCCTGGGCCTGGGGTCAGCCAAGCTTGCTCCTGCGTTGGCTCTGCTCTACTGCCAGTCTATTTCGAAGATAGGCCAGGCGAGGGCGGTGACATCAGCTTTATGCGACAAGCCCAGAAAGGACCTTGTGCGTAGCATGTTGATGACAAGCACCCAAGCACCCCTATGCAAGCGCCTCTCAGCCGAACGCACGCTGACGTTAAAAACGATTGAAATAACTAGCCTGAAAACGATTTAGATTGTCTTCTTGCGTTGCAGTAACGGCAACGAGAGAGAACATTTCCAGACTGACGAGCACGCGGAACCTTTTTGACTAATCAGCGTTTTATCTTGCTGACTACATTATGTCGGTTACGGAGATGTTCACTTATATCCAGGGCTTTTTAAGCGCGGATCAAGACGTGAGAGAGGTAAACAATGTTTGACCAGTTAAATACACGTGTAGTTTACAGAGTTCTGAAACACATGACTGTTATTAAGGGTTAAATATGCGGTAATATCCAGACAAATAGCTAACGTTGCGCTAACTGGTGAGGTTGCATTTTACGCAGTGGCTCTTCTTATTGCCGTGCTTGACTGACTAGCTATTGATGATGCTAGCCTATATGACTGAGTGAAGTGCATAGATGTGCATGCAACTGGTACTCCTACATGTATCTCTTTTTCTAGCAGGCCAACTGTAGAACTACCACAACAACTAACGTCATATGGATATCGAAATGATTTTTAAACTCTCGAATCTTATCCCATCTAAATATTTTAAACTTGCATGATAATTATGCCCATTGCAGTAAGTGGGGGTAAGATTACTGTGCTAACCGTAGTGGCTCATCAAAGCTGCCAGTTACATTGTGGCTGTGCAATGAAACCCTTGTGTACACACTCGCCTCACTCGCATACGATTAGCTTAGGCTACCCTTAGATGTTAGATATTAAGCCAGTAATAGCTAGTAACGTTAACAGTCTGGTCTAACGTTAGTGTGTTTTAACTTTTCTTACAGGACATAAGAAAAGTAGTCCAAGTCCTCGAACAGACTGCAAGGGAAATCTTGACTGTGCTTCAGAGTGTTCACCAACCAAGCGGTTTCAAAGACAGTAGGTTAACCACATTGAACAACTCAAACATCTTGCTGCATTTCCTTCTCTACACCAGGGGTTCTCAATGTTTTTGGTTCCAAGGACCCTTTTTAGGGGATAACATTTTCCGAGGACCCCCTTATAACCGTAACAGTTAACCAATCGTATTCTCTGAAGTTGTGGCTGGGTCCACTATCCCAAGTTAATGTGGGTAGGACCAAATAGACACAATTGGCTTGTTTTATGGGTGAAAAGAGTATCATCTTTTTAAAATGTTAACTTTATCATTTCAAGCAAATCATTTCGCAGACCCCTTGGCTATGGGTCACGGACCCCACTTTGAGAACCACTGCTCTACACATCCTGACTTTACTAACGTTAATATTTTTCCTCTGACAGTTCCTAGCAAATGCCAAAGGGCACGCGAGCTCTTCTGCACTGTAAGAACGCACATGGGAGATTTGAAAACAAAGTTTCCGGCAGAACAGTATTACCGGTGAGTAGGCTACTTTCACCACCCCCCGACCCGTACATTTCCATTAGTAGTGTTAAGTTGGTGCGACGTGGCGTGGGAGAAGCTACACTTCATACTCAAACGTCTCTCTTCTCATCCCGTATATAGGTTTCACGAGCATTGGCGTTTCGTGCTTCAGCGATTGGCATTCCTGGCTGCTTTCGTAGTCTACTTGGAGAGTGAATCCCTGGTGACTCGAGAGGAGGTTGCCAAGATCATTGGAAGTAAGTCACAAATGTTTGCCCCCACATGGATTCAGCACTCTTCTCAAGCTTACGTTAAGAACTCCATTAAGCACCACGGTGTTCACGCACATGTTGTGTTGGCTTGTTTGTCTTTGCTTTCCAGTTGAAACAGTCAGAGAGAAAGGATTTCACCTGGACATCGAGGATTATCTGGCAGGTGTTCTGATCATGGCAAGTGAACTGGTGAGTCAAATCACACTTTCTGCGCAGACAAATTAACACTGTAAAGGGCGGGTGGGTACATTGTAGAGACTTTGTTGTGGAACAGTGGCAGATTGATCAGGGGTATATAATACTTGCTGAATAGATACAGTAGAAGATAGAAGAGACTAGATTGGTGAATTTACAGGATGGTTGGACAGGCTACTGTTTAATCCTTAATTTCTTTGAAATGATGTGATAATTATGTTATTAGGTTATAAAAAGTGTCAGCCAAATGTAATGTAATATAATACCTTACTTTGGTGGTTGTATGGACAAAGTTTGTACATTTGAATATTTATTTTTAGATTTATATATTTATTATTATTTGTTTATTTGACTAATCATGTTCAATAATCAGGATCTCAATACTGACCAAAATGATGGTGATTTAGATTTTTGCCATAATCGAGAAGCCCCTCATCAGTCTTTTGTTAATGGACGCAGTTGCTTATAAACTTGATTGCTGTGCTGTATGACACTGGGCCCAAATTCTTATCGGCTTGTTGTTGTCGTCACCTCAGTCTCGCCTGGCCGTGAACAGCGTGACGGCCGGTGACTACGGCCGCCCCCTGCGCATCTCCAACTTCATCAACGAGCTGGACTCGGGCTTCCGCCTGCTCAACCTGAAGAACGACCCGCTGCGCAAGCGCTACGACGGCCTCAAGTACGACGTGAAGAAGATCGAGGAGGTGGTCTACGACCTCTCCATCCGGGGGCTGGCCAAGGAGCAGGAGGCCGGAGGAGACAAATAGAGCGGGGGAGGAGTCCAGGGGAGAAACGGAGGGGGTGGGGGGGAGGACGAGGAGTGTGCAGGGGTTCACCTGTAATCATCCTGTGCTGGGACTGCCTCCCTCTCTCCCCCCCTGAAAAATCATGGTTTGTCCCAGAGACTTCACCTGCGAACGAGCAGGATAGATAGAGGATGGAGAGGATGGAGGGATAGAGAGGAGTGGGAGGGAAGAGAGAGAGAGAAGTGGGAGGGAGGAGAGAGTGAATGGATGATGGCCCCAGCTGCCTCAGACATGTAGAGGAGTGTGAGTGTGTGTGTGAAGTGAGCAAGGTGTGTGTGTGTGTGTGTGTTTGAATGAGAAAGAGAATTACAGAAGTCTGTTGGCCAAAGCTGCAAAACACCCTTATTTTGAATGAGGCGAAACTACAGATTTCTCGTTGCAGCTCAGAAAGTGTTCGCTCTTGTACAGTTGTATTCAGTGCTGCGCCCATTCCAGCTACCATGCGATTTGATTGCATTGTGCTTCTTTTGTTGTTGCTGGCTTTTGTGCAAGTAATGTTGTCGCAATTTTTGTCTGATCGCACCTTCAAATACACTGGTGCAAAGGCAAACAAAGTATTGGGGGCAGTGAAGGTATTTGATTCGTTCAGTTTGTTTTTTCAAAAAAAAAAAAAATCAAATCATACATGTCTCAGTGGCGGTGGATTTTTTTTGGAAAAGGTTTAGGAAAACACTAAGGAATGATGTAAAGTACATATCCAATGGTGCTGAAGTAGAGCTGGATGTTCCAATTTCACACGTCACTAAGCTTCTTTTAAACAGACCGGAGACGAAAAATGTCATGTGTTTCATGCATGTTTGTGTTTGTCTCTGTTGTCGAGACGTTAATGTTACGTACAGTTTACTTCCACTGGTCAGCTAATATACCACTGGTCTGCTAATATACTGTGCTATGCTTAAGAAATGTCAGTGTACAGATGGTGTTAATTCAAACAAATCAGACAGGCCATTTTGCACTCCTAACACATACATTACATACATTAAGTATACATATACATATACATTAATAAATGTATTACTGCTTTTGTAACTTGGAAAACACCTGTTTTGTTATCTCAGGTCTGTACGCATCATTGTGTTCTGCATCCACTTAAGGCCTATTCCATTTTCGTTCTATTCCATTTTGTTTTTGCAAAGTTCTCTTCTACAATGACTACCTTTCCAAAGCTCCCTCCTAAAAATAAAGACACGCCTACTTTACTTCCCAAAGAAAAGGCCTCACGGCACGCCTAACACTAAATTCTGATTATGGTCTCCTGTCGTTGAGCTGTTGGTATGCCATTTTGGCTCTCTTGCATGAAAGGCGTGATGCACGCTGCTGTTGCATTGCGATTCTCACTGTCTCTTTTCTCTGCCCGGTGACGTCACTTTGGCTGGTCAGCACGTTGCAGTCCTTGGAGTCTCTTTCATAAGACAAGGGCATCGACACGCCACTGCTGTGCTTTCAGTCAGGGGGAAATGTCCTCACAGAGTGGTACAGTATAGAGCAGAGGAAAAGAGGCAGCACAACAGTGATCACGCTGTACCCACAAAACATCATTCAAGTCACAAAGTGACACATTTTTGTGTTCCATTACTGTTTTATTTACTGTTTTGTTTTTATTTCTTTTCACTGGAAGCAAGCTTCAGTGCCAACGTCTTACATTACGTCATTACTGTGTGCTTAGTGAGTCTTTCAATTCTAGCTAGTTACCTTGAATACTTGGTGTGGCAAACCTTTGTAGGCTTCTTTTGCCTTTCTAGTGGATGTCAAGTGTTATTTTTTTGTATTTCTTCTTGACTTGACTTGATTGAACTTTTTTGTGTAAAACAATACCTTTGAAATGTTTTGAGCGGTTCTTTTTTTTGTGAGCAATAAGATAAATGCACTCTTGTATTGCTGACTGGTTGAGTCGACTGAACAAGTCCAATAAAGAGAGATTTCTAATATTACTTGTATTATTTGTTTGTGTGTGTCTAGGCTCTTCTCAACGTCTCTCCTCGATTCTCGATCCTTGGTCCTCCGGCTCGTTCCAACTGATCTATATAGAATGATGGGGTGGCAACAATGGGATAGTCTATCCAGTGTTCTTCATAGATCAATGGTAACTAGCCAGAGGATCGAGGAGAGATGTTGAAAAGAGCCTTGAGTGTGTGTGCTTGTTTGTATCATAAAGAAAGGGATGACCAGTGATAAGACAACCATGTTTGAATTGTATTTTTAATATAATCCACAATATATTACACAAAAGAAATATTAAATTAAGGATTTTAAAATAGTGGAAAGAAAGCATTTAACAGTTTCAACAGGTCTCATTTGATAGCCCACTGTCTCATGAAATTCCAGTGACCTTTCTCTTAATTGACTTTAATTTTTTTTTCAACATTTTTTTTACAATGACTATGGAAGCCTTGAAAGATTCTAACAGTAATGATGCCATTAGAAAAAGAGATGCACAGTACTTGGCATTAATCCCAATGCCCCTTTCAGCGTGTCTGTCCAGAAACCAAACCGTGATCGCTCACGTCCCTGTGTGCTTGTGTGAAACCAAACATACTACAGGCGTAAATGGAGCAATAACAGTAACAGATCTGGTATGTGGTAGAGGAAATATGGCCTGAACCTGCTACTGCCTCCTACGGTGGTTTTGATTTACTCTTGCTATTCAAAACGCATCTGTAAAATAAAACACCACAATGGCGAAGTAAAGCTTTTTTTTTCATGAATAAGAGATAAAGCCACATAAAAGAATGTCCTTCATTCACATACAAATTTGCAGAGCTTTC
>NC_084997.1:29787242-29829711 GCF_963854185.1 Sardina pilchardus | reverse complement strand
TACCATAAAGTTAAAGAATAGTAATAACAGAAGAAAAGGTAAGAAGATGTTGATAGCGTGATTAACTGTGGTGCCTCCACTGAAGAATGTCTTTACCACTGCCCTGGTGGAAATATGTAAATCCTCAGAAATGTCAAGTGACTACAGTTACTTCTACCTGCTTTGATATATCATTTCATAAAAAAAAATTTGGCCATAATAATTATATTGCAATTATATCAATTCAAGTTTTCTTGGCAGCACAAACAACAATAGGCTACAGTTTACTTTACTTCAGGGCGTAATGTTAACAACTTCGTTAACATTAAGTTTGTTTGTTTGTTGTTCTGTATTGACAGCAGACGGCAGAATGCAGGTGCACGCAATGGATATGTTTTTAAAGAGAGTGCATTCGCTTCCACATGAACCTCGGAATGTGCTGCACCAGAACAAAGACACTGAATGCTATGCTTTCTATCGTGCGTGTGGCTCGTTTTTCAGATTTGTTTGCTAAATTTAAAAAAGCCACACAATTTAACAGAGTCGCTCATTCTAGCCTGCAAATGGTTAAAGTGATGCTAGGGCCAGATGCTGCATAAGAAATGGAAAAACTCCACTGACCAGTTGGCCTTGCCAGTTGATCGCTAACGTGAAATACGTGGATGATGAGATTTCAGATCATTTTATTTGGCAAAGAACTGGACAATGCTACCGGAGATGAGATGTTCAGGGTAACAGAATTGTTGCCTGCTTTACAAATCATGAGCGTACAGGGGAGCTACATCCGGTGCAGAACTGAAGTGTTGAATTAGCTTCCACTATTAAAGTAGCTATAACAGATGTGGGAGATGGACCAGTCATCTAAAATGAATTGTACGCGTCGCGAACGGAACGCTTCAGTTACGCGTCCAGTATAGCTTTCCAGTTAAGTTAGCAGGGATATGCGTAGTTTGCACTGACGGGGCAGCATCGATGACAGGTCAAGTCAAGCTTCATAACGAAAGCCAAGCAGAAAAATCCTGCCATGGTAGCGACACATTGAGTGTCGGAAAACTCTTAACTGTAAAAAAAATATATATGCCCCCGACCTTGCTTTGAATCAAGTCGTAAAAATAGTTAATTATAGCCTATGTTAAGTCACGTCCCCTTCAAACACAATTACCCTATCCTCTGCAATGAAATGGGTATCCAAAATATCACATATGTTAAAGGCCGTATTGCAAGGTTTGCATTATTAAACAAATTTGCATTAGGTACTACTCATCTAAACTGTTATCCATTGTAGGCCTATTTGATGTTGCAATGATTTGAGGTTTGCAATGATTCTTCTTTCCCCCTCAATGTACTCTATTGCGTCACGTTGGGGACCAAGCCCCCTTGAGATTGACATGAGAGAGGAGTAAAGAGAAACGGGCAAGACACTGTTCAGCAGTAAAAAGTGCAGATTATAGATAGATACATAGATATATACAGATATCCTAGATAGATACAGTATATAGACATATAGATATACATCACGTCACATTTTGCTGGTTGGGGGTGGCCTGACCAGCGATCACGCAGTCCACCACTGCATTTTACATGGAATAGCACTGCCTTGCCTAGCCTACCACACGCACCTGCCATACACAGCTTACTTTCTCCCTGTCTTGGTAAGCCATACCCTGATGGTGTCAATGACAATCAATCAGGAGGAGTAGTTATTGAAAATAATCACGCTTTAGACATGACCAGCCTACTTGGCAGCAGCTTGCAACAGGGGGATTCATAGGTGGCACATAGACCATACAGCTAGCATGAATGCAAATATTTTTAGATCTTCTGACTAAGTTTACTGTACTTATTCAAACGACATCAGCACCACTGCCACTGGATATAAAGCAAACATTGACTTTCACTTGGTGCTTCATTGACTGTAAAAAAGTGTAATAATATGATCTATGCACTGCCTGATGTAGACTAGCTTGACTTGCTAGCTCGATGAGTTGCGAAATGATATCAGCAACACGTACTCGTTCCATATTAAACTTAGGCTACAGTTAACATAGTTTAGCTTTCCAGGCTACTTGGACCATGCACTTAATTACCTTTCACTGCCTTCACGTCTGCCAGGCTCCAAACTGTCTTCATAACAGCAGTTGCAATTCAGTATAAACAGCCTCGGTAAAGTTAAAACCAACTAGCGATGCTAGTCGCGATTAGCATTTGAACTGCAGTTAGGTAACCTACCCTCATAACTAGACGGCTTCCCAGGCTACTTGGACCATGCATTTCATTACCTTTCACTGCCTTCACGTCTGCCAGGCTCCAAACTGTCTTCATAACAGCAGTTGCAATTCAGTATAAACAGCCTCGGTAAAGTTAAAACCAACTAGCGATGCTAGTCGCGATTAGCATTTGAACTGCAGTTAGCTAACCTACCCTCATAACTAGACCTCTCAAATTCCGAAAAATGCATTAAAATAACATTGGACTACGTTGTTATTTTTGTTAAACCTTAGGGTGGCTATGATATAAATGGTGTAACGAAATTTGAAGTGTAAATATACAAACTTTATGAAAGTGTAAGCCACAACCTTTTCCTACAGGAATACATGGAAAACATAACCCCATAACCTCCATAAGGAGACCTCCCCAAATTCAGAAACATTTATTAAATTGAAATGGACAACAACGTTATCTTTGGTAAACTCTTAGGTGGCTATGATATAAATTATGTGACGAAATTCGAAGTCTAAACACACTTACTGTTGAAAGTGTAACTGCGATTTCCATAGGACTACATTCTAATTAAAATCCTCGTTGCCTCACGCACACCACTCTACTTCCGGTATTTCGCCTGCTTTGTGGGGGTGTCATATGATCCTCTGAGTGAAATACCCAGAATGCTCAGGTCAATACAAATGATCCAAAACACACCGTCACTGAGAAACATCGTGTGATTGTCTACTATATATAACAACTGAACACACATTGTATTCAACAGCGAGTAAGTCCGTACTTGTCCCTCGGGACCATGGCATCTCTAAGAATTACCCAGTCTCAAGGTGAGACAACGATGCAGACAAGCCTAGAAATACACCATTGGTGTACCGCTACGGATCCATCCCATGTCAATCAATCGAGGATTGAGTAATATCGAGTTTGAAATCATGATGCCATTGAACTGTATGCGTCAGACTTGGAACAATGCTGTGCTGTGGCATACACATCTGTACCTTTTACAAGAATGGCAATAAATAGATTTTTTTTTTTTAAATATCAACATTGTATCTTAAATCACTCTGAAATATCCTTTTGGCATGACCTAAAGCAATTTAAGATGAGCTATTCCGATTAATAGTATACATTCACCAACACTCACGTTTTTGCTAATTATAGAGCCATCGACAGACCAAATAACACCAAATTTATTGGGGGTGCTTTGAATGGGGTCTGAAGTCATCCCACCAAATATGGCTTTCATACGTCACAGCATATCCAAGATAGGCGCACTTCCTGTTTGGCGGCTTCGCTCGCTGAATTTAATTGGTTATCACAGGCGAACGCTTAGACATATGAAGACGAAATCAAGGCGGTTGATCCACCTTGGTCTGTAGATCACGCGTGCCAAGTTTCATGACGATCGGATAAACTATGCGGCCAGGGTAGCTTTACTTTGACTTTGAACAAAATTCAAAATGGCGGAAAATCCATCATGGCGGAAAATTACATCACATGGTGCGTTGGAATCAGCTGAGTCAGAGGATTCCAATGGTATAAGTTTTATCAATATCGGCCATACGGATCAAAAGTTACGGGCATGAACGTGTTTTCCATCTTTGACCAGTTGGTGGCGCTAGAGCGTGAGAGTGGCGAGCATGAAACCTGGTGGTGTCAATCAGGGTAGTCTCCTCTATCAGCATACCAAATTTCATGACTTTATGTCTTACGGTTTGGGCTACAGGTGGAAAAATGTGTGGGCATCAGCGCTCAAAAGTCGCTTTTCCATTCATTCCTATGGGGAAAAATCGACCGGAAAAACTGGAATAACGGGAGAACGACAAGGCGTATCGAAAAGCTTTATACAAGCCACCATCCTCGCATCAGGACGCACGCGTGAGAAGTGGAACGGCGTCTCTAGCTCCAAATCCCTAGGACAAGATAGGGAGACAAAAATGTTCTGCAAGATAAATAAATTTGATAATAATAATAATAGGAAGAACAATAGTGTGCTTTTGCAAGCACACTAATAAATATTCTCTGACCGTTAACAAAGCCGTAGTAAAAAAACCTTAAGTATCACACACACAATGGTTATGTCAGTTCCCCAAAAAAGAACGAATATGTATACTTCATGAAAACAGAACAAAGATCTTTCCAGGAAACTCTTTGGTTTTCTTTACCCTCTTTAATGTAAAGACACGTGACATTTCCAAGGACATAAACCTCTTCATATAAGAGCAAATTATATATTTTCATACAGTTAAATGTTCATGATCTCAGAGGAGCACAAACAGTCAGGTGGAAAGTAACAGTGCCAACAACCAGGACCACACGGGAGAAACCAATCCTCTAATGATTACATGAAAATGGCCTAGAGTTAATTTATTTTGTTTCTCATTTTGGGCTGTCGAACTGGGACGTGGAAGAGCGGCTGAGCGAAGAGCTCGAGAGTGTTCTGGAAGGAAGAACACCTCCCCTTCACGACCACTGGGGAGCGCCATGGCCCCAGTAACTGCAACAATATATCAGGGACCCTCTTGGCGCTCGACGCTCATCGTAAGCCGGGGGGCAGCCGTCTACCACCAGGGTCGCTTCCCTCGCTGGAGGAAGTCATATTTTATGTACAAAAGTCTCTGACAGGATTAGGTGGATTATTCAGGCCTGCTCAGAGATCTCCGCAGTCTTTCCTCTGACCAGAGATTACGCTTCCTCCGACCAGAGATTACGCTTCCTCCTCTTTCTTCTCCTCTATGGACACATCTCCCTCCTGCTCTTCCTCTTCCTCCTCTCCCGAGAGTCCAGAGTCCTCCTCATCCTCTCCAAATGAGACGTCTGGCATGGGCCTGATGATGATCTCGTCATCTACCTCTTCAGGTCCTGCCATGGACTTCCTCCTCTCCAAAATGGAAGGTGTGCACACAGGGGTGACATCCTAAAACATCAGAAGCAAACATTAGCCGAGCAAAGCTCCCAGAAGACGCATTTTGGCTGCTTTCAACAAAACAGACTGGATAGCAATAGAGGTATGAAAATACTTGCATCATCAACATAACATATGTGACATACTGGTATATGAGAGTAACTGTGTTGATTGTGGGCACATGGGTTTGATTGCACAGCCACACAGACTGGCAATAAGCTTTGATGAACCACTTTACTGTTGGCACAAGTTATCGCACCTTCACTGACTGACACAATAAAGGGTAATTTTCAGAATGCGCCCCGAATCACTTACATTGCTATAAAATGTGTAACATGTAACAATAAAATGAGTATAAGAACATACATCACTTAAAACAGAGATGTTTGCATCCTCGGAGGCAGTAGCCTTCTTCGTTGGAACCTGGGATGCCTAAAATGAGGGGGGAAAACAGCAGGACATTAGAGACATGATTCACAAAGCTCTGATTTAGACACTGCTAACACTGTTGTTACAAGGCCTGGCTTTAACCAAACTTACAAATCCAGGGAAGTCGTAGTCAATGCCATGGGCAGCGAGTCTCTTCCGCAGTTTGGCCTCCTTGCTAAGGAGCTTGGCCTTGGTCTTCTCCAGCTCCTCGACGCTGTGCTTCTTGTTGTAGCGGCCAACCGCCGGCAGGGACGGCTTCTTGAACACCCTTTTGCAACCCACAAACAACTTCTCATGCACCTTCTCCGGTGGCACCACTTGGCCTGTCCAGAGACAAAGCAGCAAAGAGGGCATTTAGCATTTTGGCAGCTACTGTTGCTCCCCACTACTTTTTATATACACATCACTCCACCTTGCCCAAAGACACAGGGGGTGCCTCTCACTTGGGCTTTTATACACCCTCCCTTCTTTGATCCTCGATCCTCGTCCTCACTGATCTAGATAAAGAATGATGGGGTGGCAACAATGGGATAGTCTATCCAGTGTTAGTTATAGATCAGTGGGAACGCCCCTCGAGCATCAAGGAGAATGTGAGGCACCCAAGGTCAGAAGTGTATGCCTGCTCATGCAGCACCACAGACCTGTTCACAGCAGCCATATTTGACATGACATAAAGGGCAGGCCAAGGTAACACTAATGACACTAAGGTTCTGATTCTGCTACACTTAGATTGTGTACACACATACCTGAATATTTTTAAAACATATGTGCTTAGGCCTTTTGTCCACACATAAAACATGTTTTAGCTCCTTGGATCCGAGGGGGTATGCAAAACAGATTTTTACAAACAATGATACTGTGTGTAGGCTACAAAGCATTAGTACAGCAAGACCATCAGTCACTGTACCCCCTGGTTTTCTCTGGTTTGGTCCTAAAACACAACATTCGGTAACAATATAGGCTACATAAGATCACAATTTGACTTCATTTTTATGAGCAACAATTTCAGCAACAATTCACGTCGACAAAGATAACGTACTAACTTGAGTGTGGGCACATGGGTTTCATTGCACAGCCACATGTGACTGGCAATAAGCTTTTATGGGCCACAATGCTGTTGGCAGAGTAATCTTACCCCCAATGACTGAGACATTGGAGGCAATTTTCAATCTGCACCCGAGAAATTGTGCTGTGCTGAACGTTTACCAGTGTTTTTGATGTGGGTACTATGTGACACATCAACAAACCAAAGTGTGCAGGCGTTATTGGTGTTCTAGTGTTTAGCCTACGGAGATTTGTTTCAGACAAATGTCATGTAGACAGAATAAAATATATATAAAAACACAAAATATCCGGGAGCATGCACATGGCCTTAAATTCAACAGACACAACATTAGTTAGTAACACCTGTGCTTGCCCTACTGTTTCATGTCAAAATGACTGCTGTGAAAAAGGTCTACTGAGAAATACAAGAACACCACTGACAACCCCACTGCAGAGACAGACAGAGCATACACATGATCAGGAGTTCATTCTGTACAGTACAAATACAAACAGTGAAAATAAAATCGTTAATTTGGTTAAGTAGCTTCATACTCACACTGGATCAGCCTTTCACCCATGAGGTAGTTGTTCATGGTTTCAGCCACAATCTTGGCCACTTCATCGCAGTCAAACTCAATGTATGCGTAGCCTTTGCTTCCACCTGTCTGTCAAAGATATTTCACGTGACTCAGTGTAATCTAACAAGCAAGGATCTTTATTCTCATCTGATGTGGAAACAAGTCAAGTCAGATGTGGGTACACGGGTCCTATTGATTGATTGATTGATAGATAGATAGACAGAGAAAGATGAGAGAGAGATAGACATAGGTACACCAAAAGAGAGACAGACACTTTCTTAATCGCGAGGAACATTTTGTTTGCTACAAGAGCTGAAAATAAGCCTTCAAGTACCACAGCAGCTCTTTCAGCACAATGACCTTACTTTCACTGACTGAAACAGCGAAAGGTATCAGGTAGGTAGCTACTAGCATCAGCAGCTAATATCGGCCATGCAAAGCTCCCAAAAGACACAGTTTATCTGCTTTCAATGACACAGATATATAACAATAGTATGAAAATACTGGTGTCATACATCAACATGTGTCTTACTGGTATACGAGGGCAAGTGTGTTGATTGTGGGCACATGGGTTTGATTGCACAGCCACATAGACTGGCAATAAGCTTTGATGAGCCACTTTGCTGTTGGCACAAGTTATCACACCTTTACTGACTGACACAATAAAGGGTAATTTTCAGAATGTGCCTGGGACACCTGTGTTAATATTTGTGTTGAAATTGTCAGCACAGAGGTGTGGGAACCATCCGGTCAACATCAAATATGCAAACACAATAAGGCTGGATTACAAAGCTCACCTTTTTACTTCTCGACAGCCGCATTCTGAGGATTTTCCCAAACTGCTGGAAATAAGATCTGATCTGTGGTTCAAACAGTCCCCTGGGAATGTGTCCCACGTAGATTACCCCAGGAGCCAATGCGGCTGGCTGTGGAAAAGAGCAACAATTTCAGAAACTATTCACGTCGACAATGATCATTTGGATGCGATGTTTAGCCTACTTCCACATTTAATTTAAAAAACTGCGTGCTAACTTTAACCAAGTGGCTAACTAGCCTAGCAAGCAAGTACTGGTGCATGGGAGTTAAGATGAGTGTGGGCACATGGGTTTCATTGCACAGCCACATGTGACTGGCAATAAGCTTTTATGGGCCACAATGCTGTTGGCAGAGTAATCTTACCCCCAATGACTGAGGCATTGGAGGCAATTTTCAATCTGCGCCTGAAATATTTACATGTGATAAGTTAGTGTTACCCACGTGCACATATTGTGGACACTGTAGCACAATGAATCGTGTAGACTTCAGACAGTTTAAGTTTCTTTAAGTTTCGTGATTAGTTAGTAATGCTTTCAATATTCGCACATTTAAGAACTATAACGTTAATATGCTGCACAGTACTAAGTTAACATAGGCCTGCTAACTATAGCTACAGCTGTAATTAACATAGCGTTAGCTAACGTTCACGCACCGCAAGATGATGGTGGTTAGGTTAAGATCATCAACCCCATCCCACTTATACACGAAAGTTGTGTTTTCCCAATAGCATTAACCTTAAATAACATCACGGCTCCATCGGCCAAAATGTTTTTAAAATGGTATGTGTTGTGAGTGTTAGCTCAAGCTAGTCAACGTCGAGCTAGTCAAGTTACCGTTTTCCGTCGCTTTTTGACTTGCTGGACTTTCTTTTGGAACTCAACATCTTCGCTTGGATTGAGAGCAAGCAAGCTTTTAGCCGGCTTTGACACTGTAGATTCCCCCTCTGTCATTTTGGAGAGATGTTTTTCTTATTATTTCATAAACGTAATGAGTACGCAGCACTATGGACGCTGCATGTGTTCGGTTCTTCTTCTTCTTCACTAACACGTTGCTTTTGACCTTTGATCCCCGCACATTCGAAGAAAGCTACGTGTAGGCCGTATTTGTGTGCGCCCCCGTCTGGTGTGGAAGATCTAGTGCCCACAGAACAATTGAATGAACATCGTGGTGAAATGGGTTACCAAAGGAGGCAAGGTTCCACTGTCATCTGATTTAAGGAACAAAGGTAGGCTATGTGGACTATGAAAAGGTGTGAAGGCTCACCGAAAAAAGTTAAAAACCTAAGATTAAGGTTTTCGTGTAGGTAGGCTATGGCACTAGGGATGGCAATCATGTTATTTGTAGAATAATTTAATTACCCTAAAGTTTAAACTCTAAACATAATCATCAGACTTGGGATGTTATCTAGAATGACTGGAGCATCCATTACATCAAATTATGCAGATGATTACCAGATCTATCGACTGAACAAATAAACGTTAAATCCACATGAAACACACATAACCAACATGTGCTGAATTCATCAGGTACAAAGAGATAACTGGTGGAAACAAGAGAGGAGTGCAACTGATTTGAGGAGAAGAGGTAAAGACAAGGAGAGTGGGAGAGAGAGAGAGAGAGAGAGAGAGAGAGAGAGAGAGAGAGAGAGAGAGAGAGGGAGAGCAGGAGGGAGGGCGAGGGAGAGGATGGGTAGAAGGAACATAGCCCTCTGTCAAATAGATGCAGTAGGAGCAGCCTCCCGTCAGAGAGCCAGTGACAGGGGGCGGAGGGGATGTCTGCAGCTGTACCGGAGGAGATGGGCTCCAAGATCATCTACTTCACCATCAACGGCAGACCAGAGCAGGCAGAGTTCCCACTCGACTGCCCCGCACAAGACGTCAAAGGTGGGTCTCAACCACAGGGAGGCAAACTGTATGTCTCTCTGCAGGTCACTTGATTACATTTTAAATATGCCTTACTATAGCACAGCCTACAACTATTAACCTGTATAGCCTACTAATTCATTATGATGAGGTTTCAACTTAATTAACTTTGTTTGCACCCAGTGCTTTTTATTTGTGTTTAAATATCCTGAAGGAGTTACAAAACTCTTTTGATGTGTTGACGTTTTGTTCTGCAATTCAGTCATGAAAAGATAAAAGGAAGCAAAATGTCATAAGTTATAGTGTGATATTAACATCAGCTAGAGATTATTTTTTAATGATAAAAAAAGCATGAATTTACCTTTAAACAACATGGAACACAACTGCAGTTCATGTCAAGTTTATAAGCCGATCCAGTTTTATTGATGTTCTCTATGTAAATCTGCTGTGACGTGTAAAACAATCAACAGCCTCTCAGCTCCAAGAGGACGAGAGGGAGGTGAAGCTCTTGAGCAGCGCTCGTGACAGGCTAAAGGACCACAAGGGTCCCTCTCCATCCACAGCTGCTGTTGAGATAGAGAGAGAGAGAACGAGCGGGAAAGAAAGAGAAAGAGAGGGAGAGAGATCGAGAGAGAAAATGAGCAGGGGAAAAAAGAGAAAGAGGTAGAGAGGGAGAGAGAACAGGAGAGGAAAAAGAGGGAGAGAGAGAGACTCCATTCAGTCTTGGGCAACTGACTTTGTAATGGTAATAGCATGATATGGTGACAGAGATGATGATGATGATGATGATGATGATGATGATGATGATGCTGTTTGCCGAAGTGGAGCCCTGTGTGTGTACCTCACCTGAAAGGGATGATGCCGGTCGCTGCATGCGCGGTGGCGGTGAGTCACCGGTCACCACAGGGTTCCGCTGAGTGCCCTATATTGGCCAGAGCACCAGGAAGTACATTTACCCATCATATCTGAGAGGCATGACAGCGTCTGATCTGATGACAGCCTCTGCTTCAAGGCTCCCCCAGTCCTCCTCTTAGGAGATGAGGGACATGCTTCTTTCTTGGAGAGGAAGAACCCTCAGCCGCACAAGTGTGACGTAGCCTTGTAGTAGAACCACAGAGAAAAGGAAAACCTTTAACGCACTTAGAACTGCATGTCCAGGAGGATTCACTTGTTTGCAGATTAGCTTAATGGCCATGCAGTGGAAACCCATTTCAGTCCATGCTGAACTGTTGAATTGAGGGTTATTTACAAAGTTCACAGTATCATGGTGATGTAATGATTGTGTCTTTTTAACTGTTCTTCATTCTTAATCATTTCAAGGAAGGATTTCATCTTGATCTGGCAATGAAGGGAAGACTTTGCTGGCAGAATGTTTGTGTTCCATTCTGAGGCTGTGTCTACTCTGATTGGCTGAAGAGGGAGGCACAGGTGTAGTTGACAGGGCCCCTTGAGTGACAGCTTCTGCCTCACAGCAAGCGTATGTTGCCTTTGCTATTTATAGCGTAGGGCCTCTATCTTCTTGATTAGTCGTTTAGCTGCAATTTGCCGGGGAAGGTCAAACACAGAGTCTTGGGCAAAGAGGTTGTTCCACACATGGCCATCGCTCGGTATCTCCCCATTAAATGAGCAAACTGCACTCACGTCACGTTTTGGCCGTAACGCTAATGACGGTTTATCTTTAAACCAGCAAACGGCACTCACTTTCTGCCTGTATCAGCAAATGTTGGGTTAGGCTGATGTGTGTTTTAGCGTCTACATAGGAACTGCTTTGTATGGAGAAGAAAGTGCTCTCTACTTTAAATGTGGAAACTGTTTGTATCCTGGGAACAAAAAAAGGAAAACAAACTACTGTAGTTATCCTAGAAGCTTTCACATTTTTAGCTTTTTGTGTCCCTGTTAAAACATCTTCTTTTAGAACCTCTCTGTTTTCAATGCACCACATAAAAGCACAACATCACATCTTGTTGATTTGCGAGGCTTCATTTTCGAAAGTGTGTATGAGGAGTGTGCAAACAGTGAGGACCCAATTAGAGGCCATATATGCGACCTCTGGGCGACGGCTGTTTGTTCCAGAGAGAGGTGCTGCTCTTCAGCACTGTTTGTGCTGAAGAAAATAATTAGGTGTATGATTATAAATCTTCCCCTGGGATGAATATGATATGCAGAGGTGTCATGAAGTGGTCATTTGAACTGAATATCCGGCTCATTGTGCAGCCTATTCAATTAAGGAGATAGGCCTGCTCTTGTTGCACGGCTTGCTGATATTTGTTATAGTTGTTAGATTAGGTGTTACCTAATTTGTAATTACCTATTGATAATATTTGCGTGTGTGTATGTGTATGCGAGTGTGTGCGCACGCGTGCACGTGTGTGTGTACAGTATGTGTACTATGAAATGTGTGTGTGTCTGTGTGTGTATGAAATGTGTGTGTACACCTGTGCCTGTACTCCTAACTCTCCTGCCCTCCCATAGACCTGTTCCGCTCTGCTGCAGAGGCTGGCCCCCACGACATCCTGAAGCTCTACAACCCCAAGGGCAACATCATCAACATCTCCCCCCAGCTCGCCCCCAACACACCCCAGTCCTCCTACAAGTTGGAGGTGGTGGCTGCCAACTGCAACAGTGAACCGTTAGGTATTCTCTGCCTCGAAGCCAGGGCCAGGCAGCCACGATACTGATCGCTGATTACAAATGTGTTTTATAAGCAACAGTAACAACAACAACAACAACAACAACAACAACTTGTATGCATGTAGCACTTTATCAAATGTATTAATAAACAGAGTGAATTCTGACAAGACACAAACTCTGCAAAGACATATATAAAGATGTTATTGGAGGGGAATTTTCCATGGTTTAATGATACAGACATGCAATGTTGAACTGAGATATGTATACACAGTCTGCAGTCTTGTGTCATGATGTCATAGGAGGATGAAATATGTGAGAGAATTTTTTTTAGAGAGGAATGTGACGTTTTGTTTTTGCTTTTTTGTCATCATATTTTAGGTACAGAACTTGCAGTGGCACTCGGATTTGATCTGTCATCCATGGAGAAGAGGTAGCCTACACTCAGCTTTGCACTTCACTCTCAAGCAAACCTTAAAGGTGCTCTAAGCGAGGTCACACATTTGCACTTCACTCTCAAGCAAACCTTAAAGGTGCTCTGCGAGGTACACTCAGCTTTGCACTTCACTCTCAAGCAAACCTTAAAGGTGCTCTAAGCGAGGTCACACATTTTTTAGGCTAAAACTTTTTTTGTCACTTACAGCAAATATCACCTCACCATTCGCTATCCCTGTCTGTGTCCTCAATACACTGTTTTAAAAAAAAACAAAGCGGTCTCAGTGGACATCCCAGACTTCAAAAATGGCAACAAAAACAACCTGGGCCATAAAGACATGACAAACTGTTCCAGGAAATCACAGACAAGATCCATGTTTAGTTTCAATTGCACGAGAGGAAGGGGGAGGGTAAAGCTAGTTAACTCTCTGTTTTGTTTGAACGTCAACAGAAGTGATTTCACATAAATGGCTCAGTAACATGACGGAGGTTTGGCCCATGTGCACAGCTTAATGACAAGCAGAGTTGAGTGGAAGTGATGTTTCACTTGCTAAAGAAGTGCTATATTGCTGTGTGCTGTTTTCCTTAGTTCCTTGGTTGGGCATTCGGACATGGCTTTGCTTACCGCCTGCATCACCGCACCGGGGCCTAATCACTCGCCAAAGAAGCCGACTTGTTGCTCACAAAGGATGCTTTGTTCGTTGGTGATTGTTTGGTGCTTTGCTTCTTGGGCTCAGGTCAAAGGTCACTGACAGCAAATGTTATTTAGGGAAAATCTCAGGTACAACATGTGGTACTTTTGCGACTGCCATCAACCATTTGTTGCATCGCTGTTGTATCCGGCATCATGTTGTGCAATGTTAGGCTTGGTCTTTGATTGGTCACTCAGGGGAATCCCCATACCTATAGCACAAATAATTGAACACCTTTCTCGTGTACATCTGCCATTAACACGCTTCATTATCTACTGTATGTCCCATGGCCTATTTGTCACACGCTGACCGAAAATGGTCCAATTACCTGCAGTGCCGTTTAGGTGACACTGGCGGTTTGTCCTGTGGTCTACGCAGGTTACAGAGTCTGGAGAAGAAGATCTTGATAGAGGCAGGAGAGACTCCAGCTATCGTGTACGAGATGAAGAGACAGGTGGAGTCCTTCAGGGAAAAACTTGAGGTGAAACATAACTGCACATGAATGAATATATCCAATAAAATTATTTAATCAATACAGTATGATATTAGATAAGTGAAAGATAAGTACAGAAATGTCTTAAAGTGTAAAAGAGTCAAAACAATCAAATGCACTGGCTTTAATGTTAACATGTGATGATGATGATGATGATGATGATGATGATGATGATGATGATGATGATGATGACGATGTCACCTTCTCCATTAATATTGATGGATGATATTTGGTTCCCTGCAGAGTGTGGAGCACCTGAGTTGGCTTGGCCTGTTTAAAGAGCTGTCTGATGCCACACACAAGCCGTCTCCGTTCTACCACAAGAGAACCCTTCGCAAGACCCGAGAGGAGTGTGAGCACGTCAGGGACAAGTTCATCCAGATGAGGTCAGAATGAGCCGTAGTTACTGAATAAAGATATATATAAAATAAATAAGGATCGAAACGTTGCCTTTTATGTATTAAAATAAGTGTATTTTGGAGCTTATACCCAGTGTGTGGACCAATCTATCACCTTGTGATATAACTGACATAATGTCGTTTTGGATAAAGAAGCGTCTGTCAAATGAATAATAAAGGTAAATGTAAATGACTAAAGGTCTAATAAATGTGTTATTACACCTCCTCCCCTAATAGTTCACTAGAGGTGTCTGACGAGGTGAGGCAGTATCTGAAGACTCCCACCTTTGATAACTGGTGAGTGCTTTGTGTGAGTCACATGACACAGTGTCCCCTGCATCACTGCAAGATGTCATGTCTGTAAAAGCTTTAAATCCTGATTGAACGTGATTATGGTTATGCTATATATTCAGGAAGTGTGGTATTCATTTAGTTAATGCTTATAGAAGCAGTATATCACGCCAGATGGCCTGGGACTTTACGGCTAATTCCAGTGTGCTTAACAGTGATCACCAATAACTGAAGTGGATCAGTCTCATTATGAGGCTGTGTCTAATATCCACAAAAAAGACAATATTATTAATTTTACCAAGCAATTTTATATTTATCATTATGGAAAGTTAGGTAGCAATATTGTTTAAATTCAAATATGGTGAAAAATAAAATATGCAGCCAATCAAGGAATTTTATTTTCTTAGCCAAGCTCTGCTCTTGTAATAAATGCTCTAAGCGTTTGGCAACACTATTGCGCTGTTTATCAGACGTGTTTTGGTTGATGTATCAGTGCATAATAGCACTCAAAGGAAAGGAAACCACACCTGTTGCACTTCAACCACCATCTCGTTGCGTCACCCATGGAAGGAAGACGCTGGCAGTAATTCTCTCCCTTTCATCCCGGCTCATATCAATATGAATGGGCTGCAGTGCCTGAGCCTCGGCCCCCAGCCCTGGAGCCCTGGAGCCGCTGGTCCAAAGCAGCGCTGCTGAAAAGCGCGTTCATTAAAACCTGGTCCTTGTAGGGTGCATTAATGCGTGGTCTGCTCTGCCTGTTTAACACGGGCCCTTTCAGACGGACACAACAGGAGCAGACCACTCCTGCAAGTCTGAATTGAATGGACGAGGGGGTTTATGATCTCTTTTATGATGTCTGTGTGTGTGTGTGTGTGTGTGTGTGTGTGTGTGTGTGTGTGTTCGCCGCCATACAAGATCTCAACAAGGACCCGCCGAATGAATTATCAAACATCACAGATGGTTTCTGAAGAAATATCACAGACTGAGATTTGATGAGATTCAGTGTTGTGTTACCATTTTCTTTTGTTTTTGTTTTTTTTAATTTTAATTTCAATTTCAAAAGATAAACAAAGCCCTTATCAATGAAAAAATCTGTTTGATATTAATGATTGGAAATCAGGTTGTTAGCTTGCAAAAGACAACAGTGATGAGTGGTTCACTTGATTTGTATGATAACAAATTATTGAGCAATAGGCTTTATGTTCAGCTGTGTCTGGTATGGCCAGGTGCTAATAGGTCAAGTGACCCTGGGATCACATACACTTGACTAATGAAATTATGTGTGCGTATGTACATGTGTGTATGTGAGTGTGTGTCGGCATGCATGTGTATATGTGTTTGTGTATGTGAGCATATGTTTGTGTGTGTGTGTGTGTGTGTGTGTGTGTGTGTGTGTGTGTGTGTGCATGCATGTGATGTGCATATGTGTGCGTGTGTATTCATGCATGTGTATGTACATATGTGCATGTGTGTGTCTGTGCATATGTGTATGTGTGTGTGTCTGTGCATATGTGTGTGTGTGTGTGTGTGCGTGCGTGCGTGTGTGTGTGTGTGTGTGTGTGTGTGTGTGTGTGTGTGTGTACATGTGTGTTTATGTGTGTGTGTGTGTGTGTGTGTGTGCAGGCAGTGGGAGGACGCGGAGATCATGGTGCTGCTGCAGGTGATGTACGTGGACCTGGACTTCATCTCCACCTTCAACATCGAGCTGGAGGTGCTGCAGCAGTTCCTCTACCAGGTGTACCGGCGCTACAACAACATCCCCTTCCACAACTTCAAACACTGCTTCTGCGTCACTCAGATGGTGAGCAGCACAGGGGATTACAGACAGAGAGAGAGAGAGGGAGGGAGGGAGAGAGGGAGGCAGGGAGGGAGGGAGAGAGGGAGGGAGGGAAGGAGAGTGAGGGAGGGAGGGAGGGAGGGAGAAAGAAAGAGAGAAGGAAGAGAGAGAGAGGGAGGAAGAGAGAGAAAGAGAGGAAAGAAGACAGGCTGTCCAGGAGGGATGGAGGGGGCAGCGGAGAGAGAGAGGGACACAGACAGTGTGGAAAAGGGAGAGGAAACTAAAGAAAGCTGAAAAAGAAGGAAGGGAGAAAGAAAAGACGGAAACAGAATTAGGTATCTGACCAATCACTGAGCTCTTATTTCCTTTCTCATATGAGTCTGTCTGAGGGAGGATTGGGGACGGTCACCTGTGGACCCTGCTGTGTGTGTTATGATTATAGTCACAGAGGGCTGTTATTGAGAAATTACACGCCCTATTCTTTTCCTCTGTGTCTAATTGCTTCAAGGTTTCTTGAGGGTATACGCCTGTGTCCTCTGGGTAAAAAGTTCTTGTTAGAATCCCCTCAGTTGTCATTGTAGATATCAGACGGACTTAAAATGGCGTCTGTTTTTCTGTCTGCAGATGTATGGACTGATATGGTTGACAGACCTCAGGAGTACGATGGACAGCATTGACCTCCTGACCTTGCTGACCTCGGCTGTCTGTCACGACCTTGACCACACTGGGTACAACAACGCCTACCAGGTGACTCAAACAGCCATTTTCTCTCTCTCAGAGCTGTGCCAATCATTGCTCCCTTAAATGGCATGCTTTTCAGCAGACTCACTATTCCCGGCAGTCAACATATCATATGTGATGTGATGCATGGGAAAACCCACATGGTGCAATTTCACCAATTTATGATTCTGATACCATCCTAGCAACATCCAAGATTTTTAAGTATTAAGTATAGGAGCAAAATGGAGCAAAAATCAAGGAGTGCACCATGTGATGTTTTTTTTGCAGATCACATACAGTATACATATCATATATACCACATATATTCTGAACAACATGCCACGATAGCACATGATATGGGCATTATCATCTTTTTTCTGCACTTAATAATATAGAAACATGACACAGTGGACACGCTGACCTGTTCTCATTATTCTGTCCAGATTAACGCGCGTACGGAACTTGCTCTACGTTATAATGACATCTCGCCTCTGGAGAACCACCACTGTGCCGTTGCTTTTGAGATACTGGAGAAGGTAAACCCTTATTCACCAGGGACATCATTAGGCAGTGGTATTATTAGTCACGTAATAACTCATCTAAACCAGTTTTTTTTCTTGAGTGACTGAGTGGTTATATTCAGTGATTTTGGTTGTTTTCAGGCTCACAGATTCTGATGAATTAATTTCTATACAGCTTGAATAAATCTCTTTATGCCTAAATCATCTTTTACTCCAAATACACAGTCCATAATGATTTGCTTTGGCTAGCACAAAGTCTAAACTACTTTAGTCCCAGAATTGTCAACATTATGTCAGTCAGTGATAATATTTTAAGAGTCATTTGGCTTTGCCTGATCTGCAATTACATTAATCAATACCCGTATTGGAAAGAAACTGGTCATTTTATCTGTATTCTCTGTACTTTAGAATGAAAGCAACATCTTCCGGAACCTGTCAACAGATCAGTACAAAAGAATACGAGAAGGCATCATCAGGTATGGACTACTGCTACTGCACTCAACCAAGCACTTCTCAAACCTGCCCACTTTTTACATTTCATTTGAGTGCAGGCTGAAAAGAGAAGCCGCAGTATAACAGTTTATCCCCCATCCTCTCCTTTCTGGGAATATATCAATTTTATTACGCCAAGCAACCATGAAATGGAGTCTGAATGTAGGATATAGTACATGTATATTGCCATATTACCAGCCAGAGCCGTGTTTCTTCAACAGAACCTTTCTCTCATTAATGAGACCATCATTTTTCTCATCTCTCTCCGAATCATTTTCATTCCACTTACTCATGCTGATGATGGCGCAATGTTGCTTACAGCTCACACGTTCACACACTATCTCTTCTGTCCCTGGTCCTGCTCACATTTTCACACATTTTCACTCTCCTGTCCCTACACTCTTAAAATCAATACGTTGGAAACAACACGTGTTGTCCCTATCTGGACACAGAGATGTGTTAAAAACAACACAAGTTATATTATTTTCAACACAACTTGTGTTATTTTCAGTGTAAGAACTAACAAAAGCAATGTCTTGGAAACAACACAAACTGTGTTGTCTTTACATAAACACATCAATGCGTTATTTCTAATATCCTTGTAATCCTAATCACTTATACACATTCCCACTCTTGTCCCTAATCCTGCGCATGTTGACACTATACCTCTCCTGTCTCTGCCAGGTGCATCCTGGCCACAGACATGACCCGACACAATGAGATCCTGAACAAGTTCAAGTCCATCCTGACTGTGTTTGATTTCAGCAGCAAGGACCACAGAGACGTGGTAACTTTAACTTAGTCCATGAACGAGTGATTTTATGACCTGTGTACAGAGGCGGACATCCCGGGTTCGGAAAGTAAAAGTCCTGCCAAGTATTTGATCCAACCATTTAGTAAACCAGCTCATCTTAATTAGCAGCCAAATAGATCTGAATTAGTGATATCACCTGTGTTAAGTGCACAGATAGAAATGATATAAGCCAGGACTTTCACTTTCTGGCCCCAGGATGTCCGCCTCTGTCTATGTATACACATTACATTCAAAATCATATACTTCAGTTATGCAACTGCAGATAGTACATAACTAGTTGCATAATGGCACAGTGTGGTAATCGTGCTGTCTAGTCTGTGAAATAGATGGCCAAGCGCCGTAGCACACTCGCATAAATCACAGATAAAGTTCCCAAACAGCCTCTGGCCAAAGTGTTAAAGACAGACGGAGTCTAAAAAGAAAAACAGCAACTGCTGTTGCTGCGCATAAGTGCATGTCGGGGACCCAGCTGATTGCCAACGGGGCCTCCCATGCTGTGATGCCATCTCTGCTGATGGGCCGAGCGTATAGCGCTGCGCTGTGTTGCCGTGCCTACAGTGGGCGTTTGCGCTGCGTTGCCGTGCCTACAGCGGGCGTTTGCGCTGCGTTGCCGTGCCTACAGCGGTCACGGGCAGCTGCCGGCTCTCGGGGACTAACGCTGGCCTCCCCCCCCTGTTGCTGCCGCAGCTCATGATGATCCTGATCAAGGTGAGCGACATCTCCAACGAGGCCAGGCCCATGGACGTGGCCGAACCCTGGCTGGACTGCCTGCTGCAGGAGTTCTTCAATCAGGTGACACACACACACACATACATATACACACACAGACACACAAACACGCACACACACACGCGCACACACACACACACACACACACACACACACACACACACACACACACACAGAGAGAGGCACACAAACACGCGTGTGCGCACACACACACAAAAACACAGACACACACTGAAAAGTATGCCTATATATATTCTTTACAGTTGTCTTGTAATTTTAATGTGTGTGTAGTGTGTAATTCTTCTTGAGAAACGTGAAAAGGTGTCAAGCAGTGTCCATCCTTTAGAAAATCAATACGCTTTCAACCTGTTACCTTATAAAAAAAGATACTAACACAATAACCCTGACCTTTTTCACTACACACACTTCTACATAATTACGTTTAGTAGGAGGATGTTATGTAGTGAGAGTGTAGTAGAGGAAGTGGTAGGAGAGGAAGGAGCTAGAGTATGGTAAGTGCATTACCGGCATAATGTTTGAACACTACTATACCATCTTACTGTAGAGTGACATGGAGAAACTTGAGGGCCTGCCTGTTTCTCCGTTCATGGACCGAGACAAAGTGACCAAGCCCTCATCCCAGACTGGCTTCATCCGGTTTGTCCTGCTGCCTCTCTTCATGGAGCTGGCCAGCCTCTTCCCTTGCCTGGAGGTGAGAGACTGAGTGCACACGCACACACACACACACACACACACACACACACACACACACACAGCTGCTGCATGTTCTACACTCTTCCCTTAGAGGTGCATTCATATACTGCCCGTTCGAGCGCAATCAGGCACTTTGAAACTGATGGTAAACTCTCAGAACGCACTCAGGGCACGTCAGCTGATGAGACAGAGTGGGAGAGCATCAGTTTCAGGGAGACTGAATTGACGAGTGCACCCTTAGTCCATTAGTATCTCAACTTAAAATAAAATATATTATTACATTACATGTATAACATCACATATTACATAATATCTTTGTACTTTGCAAAGCGCGTTTGATAATAATGCCTGCAAAAAGAAAAAGAAAAAAAACGTTTTGCTTGCTGTAGCTCCATATCATCGACCCTGTGCGGAAGGCCCTGGACTACTACACGGAGATGGAGAAAGCCCTGGAGAGGGACACACTGACCCGGGCCCAGAGCGACAAGACGGCCAAGTCCAAAGAGCCCTCCGCCTCCGGGTCAAAGGAACCGGACCCAGAGGCCGAGGCTGACTCCAGTCTGAAGCCCACCGCAGTGTGACCTGACCACCAGTAGGGGGCTCTCTTCTCCACTCACAGAGATACCAGGCCTGTTCACCGACAATCATGTATAGAGTGTTCTATCTGAAATAATCAGTGCAATAAAAATTGATAATGGTTTGTTTCACAAGATGAGGAGGTAACAAAGCAACGAACAAAGATATGGTGCCTAGCCTGACACAGATGTATTCTACATTTCTAGTTACTTTCTTTTCATATTCTTTATACTACTCCTTTTTACCCACATTGAGACACACAGCACACTACAGAAACATACAGTGTCATGCATGATGTTAAGATCCCTATATACAGTCCTGGGCCTGTCCTGAGCGGATGCAGCCAGTAGAGATATTACTGCAACCACAGAGCAACACCGACTTAGTCAGCAACTCTGAGCTAAACAAACCAACAAACATACATATAAATATATTGTAATAAGGATTAATTACCACCACCAATGAATATTTAAATAAATGTGAGATTTATTTATATTTATATTTAAAAGACTGTTACTTGCATGCTGTGTTGTGTCATGATCTTTACCCTGTTTGGTTATGCTGTGTTTGGTGCAATAAACTACTGAAATTGCTAGTCATTCTGTCTGTGTAATGAAAACTGGTTGCAAGATTTTCCATCGGTAGACTGATCATGGGCAATGACCAAGAGTGGACTTGGGCGCCACCTTGTGTGCAGAAGTGGACTGGACCTAATGGACCTAATTTGTCTGTAGAACCCTGTAAACCCTGCCTGACCTGCCGGTGAATTTGGATTTCGCACAGCAGCTCAGACCGAAAACCTGCACATCTATCTCCCCTGCTTCCTGTCCACAACCTTTGGGTCCAATCACAAAGTATATCCAAAGACACACTCGGATCATTGTCATTTGAACTAATATTGATCACGCCTCTTGTGCAGTAGAAATAAAGCACAGACTCCCCAGACTAATGTTCTATCTTAAAAGATTGAGCGTATTAGCTATTATTTGTCTGTAGGCTATATCAAGTGAATTCAAATGTATCGTCTTACCAGGGGAATTTTGGTTGCAGACAGAAGACGAGCAAAGCAACATAAAATTACACATTAAAGACGAATAGGCCTACAGCTAGGGACAGAAAAGAAGAAGTTTAAGTCCATTGTTTGAAATAAAGCATGTGAGTGGTATCAGTGCTAATTCAGCAGTTAATTGCAGTGCAGGCACAGACAAGTTTGAATCTTGTAGGTAGGAACTTTGAAACATTTGAATCTTGTGGGTATAGGAACTTTTAAACATTTGAATCTTGTAGACCTGCATGAACATCTCATATAAACATCTTGGAACAGACAATAAAGTATATAAGTCCAAGTATACCTTTTTGATCCTGTGAGGGAAATTCGGTCACTGCATTTATCCCAAATTTGTGAATTAGTGAACACAGTACGCAGTGAAATAATAGGGGTTACCAAACCCGACTACAGAGAAGGACAGGACTGATTCAATAAATCTTCATTTTGTCCTCAAAAAATTGAGATGTTGAACCTTCTTAGCCTGGAAAAACCATCTGGTCACAGAATTTAATCATTGGCTGTTCAGCAACATCAGGGTGGCATCATCCACAACTCTAGGCCTACAGGTGATCTAGAACCCAGCACCTGCGTCTACTCTAGATAGTCTGCTCTATCACTCTATAAGACCTTCGTGACAAATGTTGTCAGTGGAACGGGTCTAAAATCAATCTAGAATCTTTGGATTTGTGGCACAGGCGTGATTCCCCTTCAGCTGCAGACATTCATTAAAATGCTCAGCACAAAATAACATAATTATGTACAGAAAGTGCATTTACAGTAACCTAGTAGGCTAGTAATATAGCATGACAGGTGTTACATACAGTAGACTATAACACCATACTACAGTCACTTCAGTGAAAACAACACTGCGGGAGGGGAATGGTCCTCAGACCTTCCACCATTCTATCTTCAATAGCTAACTTTTTTCTATTTGGCTATGTGCAACCGAGGAAATTTGTCTGCCAAATTGGCATTGATTTTTTTTTTTTTTTTTTTCTATTTGAAGGATACATACATCCGTTGCTTTCTGTTCAATAAATGGAACATATAACATTTAATACCAAGGAAGCCTAAATAAATTGATTTGTCTACCCTGGGCCTGGCCTCTACTGCCAGTCTACTTATCTTTTACTGTCTATGGTCTACTTCGAAGATGTCAGGCCAGGCGAGGGCGGTGACATCAGCTTTATGCGACAAACCCAGAAAGGACCTTGTGCGTAGCATGTTGATGACAAGCACCCCATGCAAGCGCCTCTCAGCCGAACGCACGCTGACGTTAAAAACGATTGAAATAACTAGCCTGAAAACGATTTAGATCGATTCTTCTTGCGTTGCAGTAACGGCAACGAGAGAGAACATTTCCAGACTGACGAGCACGCGGAACGTTTTTGATTAATCAGCGTTTTATCTTGCTGACTAAATTATGTCGGTTACGGAGATGTTCACTTATATCCAGGGCTTTTTAAGCGCGGATCAAGACGTGAGAGAGGTAAACAATGTTTGACCAGTTAAATACACGTGTAGCTTACAGAGTTCTGAAACACATGACTGTTATTAAGGGTTAAATATGCGGTAATATCCAGACAAATAGCTAACGTTGCGCTAACTGGTGAGGTTGCATTTTACGCAGTGGCTCTTGTTATTGCCGTGCTTGACTGACTAGCTATTGATGATGCTAGCCTATATGACTGAGTGAAGTGCATATGTGCATGCAACTGGTACTCCTACATGTATCTCTTTTTCTAGCAGGCCAACTGTAGAACTACAGCAACAACTAACGTCATATGGATATCGAAATGATTTTTAAACTCTCGAATCTTATCCCATCTAAATATTTTAAACATGCATGATAATTATGCCCATTGCAGTAAGTGGGGGTAAGATTACTGTGCTAACCGTAGTGGCTCATCAAAGCTGCCAGTTACATTGTGGCTGTGCAATGAATCCCTTGTGTACACACTCGCATACGATTAGCTTAGGCTACCCTTAGATGTTAGATATTAAGCCAGTAATAGCTAGTAACGTTAACAGTCTGGTCTTACGTTAGTGTGTTTTAACTTTTCTTACAGGACATAAGAAAAGTAGTCCAAGTCCTCGAACAGACTGCAAGGGAAATCTTGACTGTGCTTCAGAGTGTTCACCAACCAAGCGGTTTCAAAGACAGTAGGTTAACCACATTGAACAACTCAAACATCTTGCTGCATTTCCTTCTCTACACCAGGGGTTCTCAATGTTTTTGGTTTCAAGGACCCTTTTTAGGGGATAACATTTTCCGAGGACCCCCTTATAACCGTAACAGTAAACCAATCGTATTCTCTGAAGTTGTGGCTGGTTCCACTATCCCAAGTTAATATGGGTAGGACCAAATAGACACAATTGGCTTGTTTTATGGGTGAAAAGAGTATCATCTTTTTAAAATGTTAACTTTATCATTTCAAGCAAATTATTTCGCAGACCCCTTGGCTATGGGTCACAGACCCCACTTTGAGAACCACTGCTCTACACATCCTGACTTTACTAACGTTAATATTTTTCCTCTGACAGTTCCTAGCAAATGCCAAAGGGCACGCGAGCTCTTCTGCACTGTAAGAACGCACATGGGAGATTTGAAAACAAAGTTTCCTGCAGAACAGTATTACCGGTGAGTAGGCTACTTTCACCCCCCCCCCAGCCCGTACATTTCCATTAGTAGTGTTCAAGTTGGTGCGACGTGGCGTGGGAGAAGCTACACTTCATACTCAAACGTCTCTCTTCTCATCCCGTAGGTTTCACGAGCATTGGCGTTTCGTGCTTCAGCGATTGGCATTCCTGGCTGCTTTCGTAGTCTACTTGGAGAGTGAGTCCCTGGTGACTCGAGAGGAGGTTGCCAAGATCATTGGAAGTAAGTCGCAAATGTTTGCCCCCTACACATGGATTCAGCACTCTTCTCAAGCTTACGTTAAGAACTCCATTAAGCACCCTGGTGTTCACGCACATGCTGTGTTGGCTTGTTTGTCTTTACTTTCCAGTTGAAACAGTCAGAGAGAAAGGATTTCACCTGGACATCGAGGATTACCTGGCAGGTGTTCTGATCATGGCAAGTGAACTGGTGAGTCAAATTACACTTTTTGCTCAGACAAATTAACACTGTAAAGGGCGGGTGGGTACATTGTAGAGACTTTGTTGTGGAACAGTGGCAGATTGATCAGGGGTATATAATACTTGCTGAATAGATAGAAGAGACTAGATTGGTGAATTTACAGGATGGTTGCACAGGCTACTGTTTAATCCTTCATTTCTTTGAAATGATGTGATAATTATGTTATTATGTTATAAAAAAGTGTCAACCAAATGTAATGTAATGTAATGTAATCCCTTACTTTGGTGGTTGTATGGACAAAGTTTGTACATTTGAATATTTATTTTTTAGATTTGTTTTACAGTTTATTTGACTAATCAGGATCTCAATACTGACCAAAATGATGGTGATTTAGATTTTTGCCATAATCGAGAAGCCCCTCATCAGTCTTTTGTTAATGGACGCAGTTACTTATAAACTCGATTGCTGTACTGTATGACACTGGGCCCAAATTCTTATCTGCTTGTTGTTGTCGTCTCAGTCTCGCCTGGCCGTGAACAGCGTGACGGCCGGTGACTACGGCCGCCCCCTGCGCATCTCCAACTTCATCAACGAGCTGGACTCGGGCTTCCGCCTGCTCAACCTGAAGAACGACCCGCTGCGCAAGCGCTACGACGGCCTCAAGTACGACGTGAAGAAGATCGAGGAGGTGGTCTACGACCTCTCCATCCGGGGGCTGGCCAAGGAGCAGGAGGCCGGAGGAGACAAATAGAGCGGGGGAGGAGTCCAGGGGAGAAACGGAGGGGGGGGGGGGGGGGTCGGAGGAGGACGAGGAGTGTGCAGGGGTTCACCTGTAATCACCCTGTGCTGGGACTGCCTCCCTCTCTCCCCCCCCTGAAAAATCATGGTTTGTCCCAGAGACTTCACCTGCGAACGAGCAGGATAGATAGAGTATAGAGAATGGAGGGATAGAGAGGAGTGTGAGGGAAGAGAGAGAGAGAGAGAGAAGTGGGAGGGAGGAGAGAGTGAATGGATGATGGCCCCAGCTGCCTCAGACATGTAGAGGAGTGCGAGTGTGTGTGTCAAGTGAGCAAGGTGTGTGTGTGTGTGTGTGTGTGTGTGTGTGTGTGTGTGTGTGTGTGTGTGTGTGTGTGCGTACGTATGCGTTTGAATGAGAAAGAGAATTACAGAAGTCTGTTGGCCAAAGCTGCAAAACACCCTTATTTTGAATGAGGCGAAACTACAGATTTCTTGTTGCAGCTCAGAAAGTGTTCGCTCTTGTACAGTTGTATTCAGTGCTGCGCCCATTCCAGCTACCATGCGATTTGATTGCATTGTGCTTCTTTTGTTGTTGCTGGCTTTTGTGCAAGTAATGTTGTCGCAATTTTTGTCTGATCGCACCTTCAAATACACTGGTGCAAAGGCAAACAAAGTATTGGGGGCAGTGAAGGTATTTGATTCGTTCAGTTTTGTTTTTTCAAAAGAAAAATCAAATCATACATGTGGCGGTGGATTTTTTTTGGAAATGATCTTGTGTGTAAAGGTTTAGGAAAACACTAAGGAATGATGTAAAGTACATATCCAATGGTGCTCAAGTAAAGATGGATGTTCCAATTTCACACGTCACTAAGCTTCTTTTAAACAGACCGGAGACGAAAAATGTCATGTGTTTCATGCATGTTTGTGTTTGTCTCTGTTGTTGAGACGTTAATGTTACGTACAGTTTACTTCCACTGGTCTGCTAATATACTGTGCTATGCTTAGGAAATGTCAGTGTACAGATGGTGTTAATTCAAACAAATCAGACAGGCCATTTTGCACTCCTAACACATACATTACATACATTAAGTATACATATACATATACATTAATAAATGTATTACTGCTTTTGTAACTTGGAAAACACCTGTTTTGTTATCTCAGGTCTGTACGCATCATTGTGTTCTGCATCCACTTAAGGCCTATTCCATTTTCGTTCTATTCCATTTTGTTTTTGCAAAGTTCTCTTCTACAATGACTACCTTTCCAAAGCTCCCTCCTAAAAATGAAGACACGCCTACCGTACTTCCCAAAGAAAAGGCCTCACGGCACGCCTAACACTAAATTCTGATTATGGTCTCCTGCCGTTGAGCTGTTGGTATGGCATTTTGGCTCTCTTGCATGAAAGGCGTGATGCACGCTGCTGTTGCATTGCGATTTCTCGCTGTCTCTTCTCTCTGCCCGGTGACGTCACTTTGGCTGGTCAGCACGTTGCAGTCCTTGGAGTCTCTTTCGTAAGACAAGGGCATCGACACACCACTGCTGTGCTTTCAGTCAGGGGGAAATGTCCTCACAGAGTGGCACAGTAAAGAGCAGAGGAAAAGACAGCACAACAACAGTGATCACGCTGTACCTACAAAACATCAAGTCACAAAGTGACACATTTTTGTGTTCCATTACTGTTTTATTTACTGTTTTGTTTTTATTTCTTTTCACTGGAAGCAAGCTTCAGTGCCAACGTCTTACATTACGTAATTACTGTGTGCTTAGTGAGTCTTTCAATTCTAGCTAGTTACCTTGAATAATTGGTGTGGCAAACCTTTGTAGGCTTCTTTTGCCTTTCTAGTGGATGTCAAGTGTTATTTTTTTGTATTTCTTCTTGACTTGACTTGATTGAACTTTTTTGTGTAAAACAATACCTTTGAAATGTTTTGAGCGGTTCTTTTTTTGTGAGCAATAAGATAAATGCACTCTTGTATTGCTGACTGGTTGAGTCGACTGAACAAGTCCAATAAAGAGAGATTTCTAATATTACTTGTATTATGTCTCAATGTCTCTCCTCGATTCTCGATCCTTGGTCCTCCGGCTTGTTCCAACTGATCTATATCTATATAGAATGATGGGGTGGCAACAATGGGATAGTCTAACCAGTCTTCTTTATAGATCAGTGGTAACTAGCCAGAGGATTGAGGAGCGACGTTGAAAAGAGCCTTGTGTGTGTGTGCTTGTTTGTATCATAAAGAAAGGGATGACCAGTGATAAGGCAACCATGTTTGAATTGTATTTTTAATATAATCCACAATATATTACACAAAAGAAATATTAAATTAAGGATTTTAAAATAGTGGAAAGAAAGCATTTAACAGTTTCAACAGGTCTCATTTGATAGCCCACTGTCTCATGAAATTCCAGTGACCTTTCTTTTAATTGACTTTAATTTTTTTTCAACATTTTTTTTTTACAATGACTATGGAAGCCTTGAAAGATTCTAACAGTAATGATGCCATTAGAAAAGAGATGCACAGTACTTGGCATTAATCCCAATGCCCCTTTCAGCGTGTCTGTCCAGAAACCAAACAGTGATCGCTCACGTCCCTGTGTGCTTGTGTGAAACCAAACATACTACAGGCGTAAATGGAGCAACAACAGTAACGGATCTGGTATGTGGTAGAGGAAATATGGCCTGAATCTGCTACAGCCTCCTACGGTGGTTTTGATTTACTCTTGCTATTCAAAACGCATCTGTAAAATAAAACACCACAATGGCGAAGTAAAGCTTTTTTTTTTCATGAATAAGAGATAAAGCCACATAAAATAATGTCCTTCATTCACATACAAATTTGCAGAGCTTTCAGTTTTAAAGTGCATTGAACAGAAGGGAGGAAACCTCAAATATGCAAAGGGTAAAAAAAAAAAAATGGGTGGGACTGCAGTTTGAGGTGCTGCATTTTTCTTAGTTATCTGGAGGCTATTTTACAGCCCTTGCCTGACTAACTTTTCAGTGATAAAATTGGACCTGTGTTTGTGTGAGCGAGCAGGACTGAAACAGATTCTCCTTGTTTTTTAAACTGTACACCCAAGGCACAAAAGTTCACACCCTTTTCCTAATCAGTGATGTCTTGACGCAGGGACATTTTCTGAAAAGGTCAGGTTAGATTTTCAAAACCTTTATCTTCCTGCTTCCAGCTACGGCTGTACCCTGGTCCTGCAACCCACAAGTGTGATGACGAAGCCCTCGTGGCCTTTTGGTTATTCATGGCCCTGGTTGCTCTGACACACAAATGTAATCCAAACAAATCCAGAACCAGGACTGAGTTAACCAAGTCCAATGTCTCCACAAGAGAGTAAAAACAAACAAAACAATCAATCAAACAAACAAAAACAAACAACAGCATGTTACTGTAACTCCTTGTTTTCCATCACCGGTGACATTTATCAGAAATGATGACCTTTTGTGTGCGATGAATAGGCTATATTACTTTGCTACAAGTGTATGACTGTCTGCCATAAATTATTGCTGTTGAGCGATGGAGTTTCTGGCACAGTGAAAGGAGCAGGTTAGACCTGATGACCACTGGCAGTGGACAGTGCTAATGAATCCAGGGACTTTTCAGGACAAGGGCAGTAACTTACCAGTGACTTGCCTTGGTCACAAAAAAAAAAAACATGTTTTTATTGTCTTTTTCTACTTATGTTTTTCTTCACTGAAAATCTTGATCAGTATGGATTTTTGATTTTTAACAGTAGTGTTGACTGATTTGTGCATTGCTATCTACTATCACCAGAGTTTCTTTCTTTCGTAGCAAACTTTTTTTTTTCCAGCCATGCTCGTTGCAGACACTGTGTGAATGTCAGCTCTTAAATACGATTTCCCCTCCTCTCTCTTTCAGTAGCAAACAACTTTTACAATCACTAGCCGGTAGTATTCCGGGAATCCTTCATTTGGTCTGCCTTCTGGCTCTGCATTCAACCTTCATGATTTTTTGTTTTCTCAAAGTGTTCTTTAAAATCCCCCTCAAGTCAGTAGAAAAAAGTGCATTCTTCAACCATCAGATCACTATTAAATCATTTTACAAATGTCAATGAAACGTCTTTTTTTACACGTCTATTAGGAATGGAATGCAGAAACGAAAACCTTTCATCCTCATCCATTTTAGTAACACTGTCTGCAAGAGGCAAGAATAATTGACTTTATTTACACCAGTATCCAGCTGGCCGAGGGAGCGAGGAGTTCCACAGGGTGCAGTCTCAGGACCTGCTCTGGATTGTGTTGATCATGATATTGGGCAGCGCATTGCGCCGTTTCCTCCACGGTCCCAGGTCAACCGTGTACCTCTTGATCAAGCGATACCACTGCTGCGTGCGTGCCCTGTCGGAAGCTCTAAACACGAACGCCTCGCGCCTTATGTCCAACACCTCGAAGGTGTCGTCACAGTCTGGGTCAGCCGACACGACGCAGTTCGCCAAGCGGATGGGCTCTCGGAGGACGGTGAACTTCCCGCTGCTCTTGTCCTTGATGAGCACGAGCACGCCGTCTCGCACCATCTCTCCGCCTTGCTCTTGCTCGCCCCCTGCTGGTTTCTGGCCAACTCCGCCACCTTCGCCCACTTCTGGGCTCTTCAGGGTGTGCACCATGAGCAGGCTCTGCACATTCTGGAACTTGAGAGCCTTGCTGCCCTTCTTAGACCACTGGCCGTCGGTGGGTTGAGACAGCTGCAGGGGGCCCTCCATGACGAAGCGCGTGCTCTCCCGCGCCCACCCGACTGTTCGTAGCGACACCTCCCGCATCTCTATGTTGATGACCTCGCGGTTTTTGCGGCTCTCGCGGCGGAACGAGCGCAGCGACCAGGTGGCCGTGCCGCCCAGGCCCTCCTGCCGCGTCTTCATGTTGATGTGCTCCAGGTGCGACTCCACGCGGCTCTTGGCCTCGCGCAGGCGGGCGTGGTCCGGGTGGCAGTCGCTGGTGGCCTTGCTGATGCGGCTGAGCAGGAGCGGGTACTTGGTGACGCGCTGCAGCGGGGCCATCAGGAAGGAGCGCAGGTTCATACGCCGCAGGGCTGTGTTGTCGTTCTGCGAGACGTCCAGGAAGATCCTAAGAGACGGGAGACAGGAGAGCAAAGATGAACAGGGGGTAATACCAATGAGGAGGAGGAAGGGGTACAGGATCGAAGGGAAACTTGAGGAGAAAGGTTACAGGTTTGATGAGAGGATTAAGGAAAGGGTTGATTAGAAAGGGTACAGGGTTGATGAGTAGATTGAGAAAGGGTACAGGATTGAGGAGTAGATTGAGAAAGGGTACGGGATTGAGGAGAAAGGGAGAACGTAGGATGAAGCAGGAGGAATATAGAGGATTGTGGGTAGGAGAAAGGGCCGTGGGATGCAGAACATGGAAGCATGAGCAAGTAAGTGGAATGAAAAGTAAGGAATTTGGAGAGATTACCAGAGGTGGTGGGATGAGCAGGAAAGAAATGGAATATGGAATATGGAATATGGAAAATGGATGTGAATTTTGGGAAACAGGAGTGTGAAATTGCGGGGGGGGGAGGTGGAGGGGAGCAAAAAGGATTACGGGAATGAGAATAGAGGAATCAAGAAGAGAACGAAGCAAAGCGGGAAGGATGAAGGAGGTGGTTGCAGAGGAGTGAGAAAGACCAGGTGGAATTTACAACACACCAACACACAAGCAGGGGAGAGAGAGAGAGGGGGTGAAAAGAGGAGAGAGAAAACAAAATGGAGAATGGAGGTGAAGCATCAGAGGAGCACAGATGAGGAGAAGGAGCAGATGAAGGGGTACAGGGGCACGAGAAGGGAAAGAGGGAGGTGAGGGTGGAGCAGATGGGAGAGGGGTGTGTGTGTGTGTGTGTGTGTGTGTGTGTGTGTAGATGGGAGAGGGGAGTGTGTGTGTGTGTGTGTGATGGGAGAGAGGAGTGTGTGTGTGTGTGTGTAGATGGGAGAGGGGAGTGTGTGTGTGTGTGTAGATGGGAGAGGGGAGTGTGTGTGTGTAGATGGGAGAGGGGAGTGTGTGTGTGTGTGTGTGTGTGTGTGTGTGTGTGTATTGATGGGAGAGGGGAGGTGTGTGTGTGTGTGTGTGTGTGTGTGTGGTGGTAGTAATGGAAAGTGAAGGGAGGTGAGAGAGGAGCAGATGGTGAGAGGAAGAGAAGAGTGAATAATAAAAATGACACGGGAGGAAGAGAGGGAGAGAGAGAGAGGAGGAAGAGGAAGAGAGAGGGAGAGAGAGGACGAGGAGGAAGAGAGGAAGAGAGAGGGGACGAGGAGGGAGAGAGAGAGAGAGGATGAGTCGGAAGAGAGGACGAGAGAGAGGGAGAGAGGATGAGTCGGAAGAGAGAGAGGGAGAGAGAGGGAGGACGAGGGGGGATTTGGGGGATATGAGTCGGGCCAGGAGGCCATGTGAAGAGTGGAGAAGACACGCGTTTGGAAGTGGGAGATGGAAACACAAACAAGAGGAGCTTGATTATCAGCCTGCGCACCGAGACCCATCACAGCATGAGGCGCCGTAAACAGGCACGGCAGAGCAGAGTGCTGCGTCACCCGCACACAACATCTCTCTCACTACGCGTATAAATAGTTATTGCCTCAGCCCCGCTTGGATAGAAATAGAGTTTGGGCCGATAAATAAGGCATGACTCTCTGTCTCTTCCATTAAGAAAGACACGAGCCGGCGTGGTGTGGCGTGGCGCGGAAGCGAAGTAAAACGAAACGAAGCGGAGCGGAGCGAAGCAGCACATGCTCGCTCGCTTGTGCTCCCTCTCTCTCTCTCTCTCTCGCCGCTCAGCAGTTTTGAGAGGTGAGACGAGCAGCAGAGGGGTGAAAAGAACCAGGGCCTCTTAAATAACGTATGCTGCCGTCCCAACACACACACACACACACACACACACACACACACACACGACTTTATGAGGACAGTTTTAAAAAAGAGAGTGAGAGAGAGGAGCAGTGGCAGCGAGCACTGTCCCACGGATCCGCAGCTCAGCAGAGCCAATACTGCTGCATCATGATGAATGAGACGTAATCGGACACAAAAGTGAGTTACAGTGTGACTTTGCCTCTGTTGATCATCACATCGTGCCATTAGCGAGGGAGACAGTGACCGATGGCCAGACTTAGACAGTGCCAATATTCCCCCTGCCTGATGCCGGACACTTTGAGAAAAGATTTGTAGGGGCGAAAGAAATGTCAAAGCCAGGCTTACTGATTAATGTGACATTTCGGAATGAATTTGAAAACATAATGCTGAGACGCATGGAGAATGCTGGTACCTAAGTGCAGCGTATGACTGAAACTGAAATGCTAGTAAATTTATGATTCTCTGGCTCCTCTGAGTCCTGGTCAGATTTCCCACAAGACATTAGCAGGTCTTCCTCCCTTCCTCTTAGGCCTTTTTTATTGACTTCACAGCTATTTTATCAGGAAGGACTGATGCAGCATTATAGTGCTTTTACAGCACAGCCCTGTTCATACAGTTGTGCATTCAGAGAGGGATGAAAACAACAGCCACACAAATACATATTTGACCTCAGTTATCTTTAAATGTTCAAACATTTTAGTTATTTTAGTTAGTTTAACATTTAAGTTGAATATATTTTAGGTCAAACATTTCTCGAACCTCTTTGCTATTTGACCTGTTACAGTTCAAAAGCAGCTGTCGTCGTTACCGCAGCAACAACCACGTCAATTTCAGTTGTAAACATCCAGCTCGAAACAGCCTTGAGAGAGAGCCGCCTGAAGTGAGCTGTTTGTTTGTGTTTGCCTGGCGTGTTGTGTTGTGCACGGTGCTCTACCTGAGCAGCTCCTTCTCCTTCTCCAGGGCGTTGAGCATGTTGACGGAGGCGGACTGCTGCAGGCAGTAGGTCTGGAACGCCGGCAGCATGTTGACAAACTCCAGGAAGATCTCGCCGATGCACACAGACAGCAGGTCCTCGTCGCCCTGTGGGGGGAGAGAGAGAGAGAACGTAGCGACGGTGTTACTGTCTGACATCCCAGCAGCCCGAGAACTCCCAATCTATTCCCTATCTGTTATCTATTCATGGACAAAACAGGCGTTATACGCTATTCGCAAACAGAACAGGTGTTACACGCTACTCGTGAACAGAACAGGTGTTACATGCTATTCGTGAACAGAACAGGTGTTACACGCTATTGGCGAACAGAACACGTGACAGAACAGGTGTTACACGCTATTCGTGAACAGAACAGGTGTCACACGCTATTTGCTAACAGAACAGGTATTCGCGAACAGAACAGGTGTTACACGCTATTCGCGAACAGAACAGGCGTTAAACGCTATTGGCGAACAGAATAGGTGTGTGAGTTGGGTCATTGTCCTTTTAGGCAAGTCCCTCCACTCGGTGGCCATATTGCAACGCACTTTGGGCATTTATCGGGCATCTATTTTGGCAGAACTGCAAGTGCGCAAGTCTTCACGACACCAACCTTGCTCAAGCGGCGAGATCACAACACATGACTGGTATGATGTATTCACAACACAGCACATTATTGGCAGGATGTGTTCACATGTCAACTTTCGGCCACAGAAAGGGGCGGGATATTATATACCATATTGGTTTTATAACTATGCATTTCTATGGAGGATGAAATAGAGAGTTGTGTCTCCTCATTAGAAAGTCTCCTGGTACGGTCCTCTCCTGTCCTTTCTCTTAGGAACTCATAGAGAGAGAGAGAGATAGGATCTCTCAAAGCAGGAAAAACCTTCAAAAATGTTTCAGAGCAGCACTGACAAATAGGCACAAACCAACCAACCAAGCTATGTCCATAGATACCGAAAAGTCCAAATATATTTGAACACCGATGAACATGTTTTCACAGACTTTGCCTAAACAGAGCAAGGAGCGCATATAAACACCTGAAGATAACCATCGCTCGTATGTATCTTGCCTAAGTGGCTAATCCTACTCCCCACATCTATCCTAATACCCCTCTCTTTGCTGGATATCAAACAATCCTTTAATACACATTTAATCCAATTGTTAACTCTGAATATTAACCCCATGCCTAATGCGTGATTACATGGGTAGGATTTGCCTAGGCGTGAGCGTCTGTTAACTTTACCTGGTCAAAGGCCTGGTCGATACTCTCCTGCAGGTGCTCGGTAAATCGCTCGTTGACGTCGATGAGCTCCTGAACGTTCCCGAACACGACGGTCAGCTGTTCGGAGGCGAGCAGTCCGGCGCTCTGCATGGGGCAGTAGAACTCCTCCTTGATGATGCGCAGGTCCTCGCCGTAGCTGGCCTCCGTGTTGAGGAACTCCAAGATGGCCTCCTTGCGCTCGGTGCGAAGCTTCGAGCAACGCTCGCACATGGCTTCCTCTCGAACGCTCGACTCGTCGCCGCCATCGACTCCTCCGCCGCCGTCGCCACCACCGCCTCCACCACCCCCACCTCCGCTGTCGTTGATCCCCAGCTCCCTCTTCCCGCAGTCGGGGCAGGGACGCCGGGCCTCCCAGGCCCTCAGTGCGGCCGAGGGCCTCTTCCAGCTGCGGGCCAGGCCCGGCCCGATGCCGCTGTCGGTGCGCTCCACCTCGGCGCCGGCGCTGTGCCGCTGGGCGCGCTGCCGCGGCTCGTCCTCGTCGTCGCGCTCGTCGCTCAGGCCCACCACGCCGCTGTCGGCGCTCAGGCTGCTCACCGTGCTCCAGCGGTGCTGCCCTCCGCCCGTGCGGCGCCCTCCGCACAGTCCCGTCTCGCCCCGCGGCTCAGAGCGCCCCCTAGTGAGGATGGAGCCTGTCAACACATCAGGATGGGAACAGCACATCAATATCACATTATATTACATTACATTACATTACAATATATTATATTATATTATATTATATTATATCTTATATCATATTATGTTATGGTATGATATGATATATGATACATATATATGTTATATAATCTAGTGAGGATGGAGCCTGTCAGGAACACATCAGGAAGGGAACAGCACATCAATATCACATGTGGTTTAACTATATTACAATATATTACATCATATTATGTTATGATATCTAGTGAGGATGGAGCCACAGGAAGTCAGGAAATCAGAAGCCACACGGTAACCCTGCTAGACCCATCACATCAAAATGTATTACATTCTATTGCATTACTTTATATTAGATTGCATTACATTATATTACATTATATCATATCATATTATATTATATATTTTTTTATTATTAAAGCAAGGAAAGGCCATTTTTTAAACACTTCATATAATTAGCTATTATCAAATGTTACACTACCCAGTGCATACCTGAATTCAAACAGAATGCCTTAGAACTTTTAGGCCTGTTTATGCAGTTGGTGGATTTAATATGCTTTATGGTGTGTTTATCTGCACATATCATATGGAATAAATAAATAAAGAGGAATAAATAACTGGCTAACTGGCTGGCTAATCCAGGTGCTTGTTTATCTTTATGACTCAACAGGTCTGTCATACGAAAAGCAAAACAATGAACCTCATTGATATTCTAAGTACATATCTCTTAAATTGATGGTTTTTGAGGCTTGAAATTAAGTCGCATCTGTCATCTATATCCCACAATGAGACCAATTTCCATACGAAAGGCACTTGAAAACTACAATGAGTGCATTCTTGATAATCAGTCTACCAGCAAGAGTCCTGCAGTAAAACAGCACTCAACTGAATAAACAAAGCTTGTAATGATCTCAGCAGGATCCTCAACAACACCCACTAATAGTTAAATGTGAATGCACATGAGACAGCAGCGCATGATTAACACATTAACCAATAGCTGGCCGATAACAAGCCGTGTCACTTGTACATTAGACCAGACATTAGCAGATGGCTTATTGACGCACATATGTTGAACAGGCTGAGGGTTAGGTGGGGCGGTGGCCTGGGATTTGAAGAGTAGAGGGGGCGAATATTCACAAGGGACCTGTGTGACCCCAATCTGTTCTTGCGATGATATGACAGGAGAAATGCCAATATCTGCCAATTTGCTCCAGAGTGGCTGCCAATGCGACTGTCCCAATGACCTGGAGTGTTTTAGCTGAGCGCGGAGGAATTTATAAAAAGGACCTCGACAGGAACAGCTGCAGCGTGACGGCAGGAGGATGAGCTGAACTCAACAGAAACAGCTGCAGTGAGTCGGCAGGAACTGTTCCTGCATGTGGTCCGGATCGAGACGACTCAATTCTGAATCAACGTAAGTGACTGACAATTACTCGGTCTGGTGTGAGCTGTTGCGAGTCCATGGCGCTTTTGATAAAAACATCTCTCGAAATATCAGTCAACTTTAATGTTATAGCTAATATGAGGGCCGCGAAGGGAATGCAGAAGTGCCGTGTTAACGAGTTGATGAACCACTGAAATGATTTTGGAAACATTATTTTAAGGTAGAAAACACTCTTTAGTGTTGCTTTAACGTTTGACTGGATGACACTTTTCTAACATTTGGGTGACTTGCCAGGGGTTCAGTGGGGAAGGCTGGCCAATGTAATAAAAACAAAAGGATTGTAGCCTTGATCTTTCCTAAGGCATGCGGGCTAGATCTTTCATTAGGCATGTGAGCTAGATCTTTCCTAAGGCATGCGGGCTAGATCTTTCCTAAGGCATGCCGGCTAGATCTTTCCTAAGGCATGCGGGCTAGATCTTTCCTAAGGCATGTGGGCTAGATCTTTCATCAGGCATGTGGGCTAGATCTTTCATCAGGCATGTGGGCTAGATCTTTCCTAAGGCATGTGGGCTAGATCTCTCCTAAGGCATGTGGGCTAGATCTTTCATTAGGTATGTGAGCTAGATCTTTCCTAAGGCATGCGGGCTAGATCTTTCCTAAGGCATGCGGGCTAGATCTTTCATCAGGCATGCCGGCTAGATCTTTCCTAAGGCATGCAGACTAGATCTTTATCAAAGGCATGTAGACTGACTTATTCCCTTAACGTTTTAGTGGATGACGTTTACCTTATGCGCTTTCCCTAACGTCTATGTATTAGCGTATTATGCGCCTTCCTTATCGCAAGAGTGTACAACGTTTTCCTTAACGTCTGAGTATACTATGCTTTCTTTAACACCTGAGCGTACTACATTTTCCTTTACGTTTCGGTGGATGAAGCTTTCCTTAACGTTTCAGTGCCATGCTGAGAGTTCAGTGGACAGAGAGAGAGCTGGCCAGGCCAGGCCAGGCCGGTGCAGAGCGGTGCAGAGCGGTGCGGTGCGGTGCGCTGCGGTGCAGTGGTTAGGGAAGATAAAAGCAGCCTGAAGGGTAATCTCCCTGACCGTGGCACCATTACAGCTCAGTGAGAGGTTCTTTTAATGGCAGTGTCAGAGACTGGCACAGTGGTCCACACACACACACACACACACACACACACACACATATGCCCTAGAGGTTTGGGCAAGCCCAATCGCTGTCTAGACTAGCAGCGAGGTGGAAACGGTGGAATTAGTAAATGTGATTTGGACATCATTGACAAGTGGAGAGAAATACTGGTTGGTATTCAAATAAATTGGTATCAAATAAAAAACAGGATTATATATACATGTATTCATCCCAATGATTGCCATCCAAATGTGATCATACTACAGAGCGCCTGCTAAGACAAATCTAAGTATCACAACCTTCTTAACCAATTAAAAAGTACAATCACCAATGTCACATTAAAATTTCACCTTCAGAGGAACCCTAACAGATGGCATACTGGAACCCTAACCCTGGTTTGGATGGGTTGGTGTAGGAACCCTGACCCTGGTTTGGATGGTCTGGTGTTGGTGATCTAGAACCCTAACCCTGGTTTGGATGGGCTGGTGTTGGTGATCTAGAACCCTAACCCTGGTTTGGATGGTCTGGTGTTGGTGAACTAGAACCCTAACCCTGGTTTGGATGGGCTGGTGTTGGTGAACTAGAACCCTAACCCTGGTTTGGATGGGCTGGTGTAGGAACCCTAACCCTGGTTTGGATGGTCTGGTGTTGGTGATCTAGAACCCTAACCCTGGTTTGGATGGGCTGGTGTTGGTGATCTAGAACCCTAACCCTGGTTTGGATGGTCTGGTGTTGGTGATCTAGAACCTTAACCCTGGTTTGGATGGTCTGGTGTTGGTGATCTAGAACCCTAACCCTGGTTTGGATGAGCTGGTGTTGGTGATCTAGAACCCTAAACCTGGTTTGGATGGTCTGGTGTTGGTGAATGAGGAACCCTAACCCTGGTTTGGATGGACTGGTGTTGGTGATCTAGAACCCTAACCCTGGTTTGGATGGTCTGGTGTTGGTGATCTAGAACCCTAACCCTGGTAACCCTGGTGACGTACCGTCTCTCTCGCGGCGGTGGCTGTGCAGCCTGGCGGCGGCGGCGATCTTCATCTCCAGCTGCTTGCGCTTGGCGGCGTCGGCGGGCATGGGGTCGCTGAAGTGGGGCCGCAGGCGGCACTCGCGCTGGGCCCTCACCGCCTCCACAGGCTCATAGGCCGCGTCCGAGCTGGAGCGCCGGCAGCCCGGTCCAGAGAGCTGTCGATTGGAGGAGAGACACGTCAATCAAAATGGGGGAAAGCAGCCAGGAAAGCTGATTAGGTTAAAAGAAGGGGGAAACCAGGAAGTGTTGAGATGATTAGAGGTGGAGGTGACTGGTGGATGGGTGGAGGGGTGGAGGGGTGGATGGGGGGGGGGGGGTAGTGTTTACATTCTCTCTTTCTCACAGGCAGTGAAGATTGGACCTGCCACAGACAGACTCTCAGCAAATATTGCCTTCTCTGAAATGGGCCAGGATTTTTATCATGACCGTTTGGAAGTTTCCCTTACAGTTCCTAATATACTGAGGCCCAAAGTGTGATCTCTGCTAATGCTATTCATTTAAAAGCGTTCAACTGAGGACACCAAACGACTGCAGATCGTTTCCCTTTAAGGGGCAACCATGACAGACAACTTCACTCTAAATAAAATCCACATTTCCTTTTTTTTTCGCCAGAGTGTGTCAGGGGTTTTAATTCCATAGAGCACAGGATGAAGTCCGATGCCCCCACGCAGAAAAGCCCATCTGAGATTACGTTATTTTCTCTAGTGTGCCGTAATCTCTTGGTCGGTTATTGGCGTGGGGTGACAAGGTCGAGGCAGCGACTAACGACCTTTAACCTCGACTCGATTTGTAATGTTGACATCACAGAGGGACAGCTAGGCGACTGTGTGTCGGTGACATAACATTTCTGACCTTCAGGTGATGTGGATTATTGTGTGACATGTACATTTCAATCTCAGAGTTAACAGGACAGCGCTAACACAAACACAAACACAAACACAAACACACACACACACACACACACACACACTGGTCCCCCCCTTTCACTAAATCCATGTCAACAAATGTGTTTACCAACAGACATCCACACACACAACAATTAATATAATGTCTATGCACAAGCCTGAGTCCATTCGGAGAGATAAATATAACTGTCTCTTCTCAGATTTCCTTCCAAGATGGTCTACATCCCTATACATCCATAAACCCCCATATACAGACCCACCCAGAGATGCCAACACTGTTATAAACAAAAAGCCAGGATTAAACAATTCCAAGAGCTATTTATTCTTAAGAAACTAGACACTTCCCCAACACACACACAGACACACACACACACACACACATAGACACAGACAAACACACACACAGCCACAGACAGGGATATGTACCTATGTAAATGTTGCTAGACAAAAAGCAATGCAAAAAGGGCAGCTAGGGTTGCGCTCCCAGGTGCTGTCTGTAAGGAGACTCTGCCTGCCTCAGGTATCGCTGAGAATAACTAATGACATCGGCCGACTCTCGCCTTAATTAACGCCGGAGCCTTCGCAGGGAAGCAGAACCGGAGCGGCTAGCTTGTCATACGGCAGTCACGGCCAGCGGAAAAACACAGCACCCAACCGCCACCATCAGACTCTCGGCAGCAGCCTGTCCCACAGGCATAACAAGCAGCCCTCGTAACCTACCTTTAGCCTGACACACACACACACACACACACACACACACAGGCAAACCACACACATACACTACGCACACACGTTAAAAACATGAGCGGCATCAAACGACCAACCCGGAGCAGGATCCCAGCAGTGGCTGTCCTCGGTGCGACTGCCTGTCAGACATCAGTAGCTAGCCTGAGCAACTGAGGCGCGATGTGGCCATCGACTGGTTAGCATTTTTCCAAAAGCGCCGAAGAGACCTCAAGCTGAGCGAGCGAGCATACACACACAACACTCACACTTACTTGCACACACTCATGCATACGCACATACACACACACTTGCGCACACACACACACACAGGACTTGCACACACACAGTGGGAAAGGAATGAAAAGCAGGTTGCTACAGAACAGGGGTGAAGGGAAAAAAACCCTCTCTAATCCCCTCTCTCTCTCCCTCTCTCTCTCTCTCTCTCTCTCTCTCTCTCTCTCTCTCTCTCTTCCTCCTCCTCTCTCACCACTCCACTGCTGCTGCTGCTGCTTTCCAGCGCCGCTGCTGCTCCACCGCATGCCCGCAGTGCTCTGGGGAATCTCAGACGACACACACACACACACACACACACACACACACACACCTTCAGCCTGCCCGCTCGCAGACGACTGCGCAGTCAGCCGTTCGCTAAGCCTTGCATCCTTATCTAGCCCGGTTTGCTCCCCTTGCACAAACACACACACACACACACACGGAAGAGAGAGAGACAGAGATAGAGAGAGACAGAGATAGAGAGAGACAGAGAGAGAGATAGAGAGAGAGAGAGAGAGAGAGACAGAGAGAGAGATAGAGAGAGAGACAGAGACAGAGAGAGACAGAGAGAGAGATAGAGAGAGAGAGTGACGGACAGTCTTCCCACTGTCCAGTGCTGCACTGTGCAGTGCTGGTCTGCGCTTGGTCCTGCTGTGCTGTGCTGTTTTGTGTTGGAAGTCCAAAGGTTGGGGGAGAGAGGGAGAGAGAGATGTAGGGAGAGAGAGAGAGAGAGAGATATAGGGAGAGAGAGAGATGTAGGGAGAGAGAGAGAGAGAGAGAGATGTAGGGAGAGAGAGAGATGGAGATGGAGGGGGGTTTTGAAGATGGAAGCAAAATAAAGAGGTAGGGGAAAGGGAACAGGGGGGGAGGTGTCATGTTGACAGATAACAGCAGCGTTAATAAAAGATGAGGGACAGATTATGAAGGCGAATGGGAAGGATTGTCTTACGCATTCTGATGTCTCCTCTTCAGCGTCTCCGTCTCTGTCTCCGTCTTGCTCTCCCCTTCCTCCTCCTCCTCCTCCTCCTCCTCCTCCTTCCTCCCGCTCTGCTTCTGGTCCTGCGGCTGCTTCCGCACCACCGTCGCCACCGCCAGCCCCGGCTCTGCAGGCCGGCGTCGCCATGGCAACGCCGGCAGATTGACGGCGCTGGGCCGGCGGAGGGGGCGGGGCGTTGTTGTTGTCGGCGGCGGCGACGTGCTTCTCGGCGTCCACCACCTCCTCCTCCTCCTCCTCCCCGGCGGCGACGTCTCCTCCTCCT